>NW_025960183.1:0-29256 GCF_023159225.1 Perognathus longimembris pacificus
CGATTCCCCAGTACCACATATACAGAAAACGGCGGCGCTGTGGCTCAAGTGGCGGAGTGCTAGCCTTGAGGCGGAAGAAGCCAGGGACAGTGCTCAGGCCCGGAATCCAAGGCCCAGGACTGGCCAAAAAAAACGAAATTGCCGAAATACTGGCCTTGTATATGTAATATTGCTAAATTCTTTTATTAAATCAGTATGCTATGCTTTCTGAAAGTAGAATTAGTCTTTTGATTTGCATGCCTTTTCTCTTTTCCATTGCTTATTGTACTAGCTATAATTTTAGTATGATGCTCAATAGAAGCCATGAAAGCAAGGATAATGAAGTGAAAAAAAATCCCAAGGTATTGCTGGACACTGATGGCTCCTACCTGCAAATCTACCTATTCAGAAAGCTAAGTTCTGGGGGTCACAGTTGAAAACCAGCCCAAGCCAAGTCCTGTGAGACTATTCAATTATGCACACACACATACACACACACACACACACACACACACACACACACACACACACACACCAGAAGTAAAGCTGTGTCTCAAGTGGTAGAATGTTAGCCTGGAGAAAAAATGCACAAGGCCCTGAGTTCACCCCCCAGACTGGCACAGCACAAAATAATATTTTTTCAATGTATATCCTACAAAATTAAGAAAAGTGAGGAAAGGAAAAGGAGTTGGTTGGGAGGGATGGATGAAAATGCTGAAAGAGGAGACATTGATCAAGATGAATTTTACTCAATCAACTACTTTATTGAATGGCAACTCCTTTGTACAACTATTGAAAACAACAAAAATATTTTTTAAAAGTTCTTAACTAGACACTAGTGGCTTATGTTTATAATCTTAGCTAGTCAAGAGGTTGAGATCTGAAAATCCTGGTCAAAACCAGCCCAGGTAAGGAAAGTCTGTGAAAGTCTTATCTCCAATAATTACCAAAGAAGCCAAAATTGGAGCTGTGGCTCAAGTAGTAGAGAGCTAGCCTTGAACATAAAAGCTCAACAGCAGCTGCCCAAGCCCTGAGTTCAAGTCCCAGGACTAGCATAAAAGTAAAACAAAGCAAAACATATGCTAATAATAGCATTGTTTTTATTAAAAGATTCCTTTTTCATCTATTGAAATGATAAATCCATTTATAGAGTGAATTGCACAGGTGATTTCCTATTGATAAAAAGGATTCATGTGTCCAGTTTAAATTCTTTGTATGGTGTATCAACTTTGGACACATCTTGCCAGATCCAATTTGTCAAGACTTCATTAAAGTCTTATCTCTGATGAATATTTGCCTGTAGTTTTGGTAAGCTATAGTTTTTTTTTTAATTCACTTAGTGTTTTTATTCTTAGTGAGCTATTATTTGAAATCAGATCTTGGCAGCTTTTCAAGTTATGGGCTTAAGTAACCCACTTGCTTCAGCTTCCCACAAAGGTTTATTAAAGGCATGGATTACCAAGCTTTAAGATTATTTTTATGGTAAAAATTAGAAATATATAGTCTATATATTTTATGCTTTTCAGCAGTAATGGAGTTAGAACTCAGGGCCTTCTGATTCCCAAACAGATGACCTACCCTGGAGCCACGCTGCTGCGTCCATGGTTTTTCTCTCTAGCGTGACTTCTTTCATGACTCAGAAGGTGATGTAGTTGAGTGAAGGCTTTATCACAAGCTTATAGCTTATAGCGAAGCCATGGGCAGAGAGGCCAGACTGAGCATATCTGCACTTTGCCCACTGACAGCACTCCTGCGGCCTGAGGAAGACCATCTGCCTCCTGAGGTTTTACTCAGAGTAAACCATCCGCTACGAGGGGGCGTGTCGGTGGGCGGGGCCGGGGCGGAGCTGTCTTCCAGAGGCGGCGCAGGCGGCAGGAAGCTCCCGAGCTTCCCACGGAGTCAGCGACCCCGGAGAAAGCTCCCGGGACTGGGCCGGCCGAGTGGCAGGACTCAGCGTTCTGATTCCGGCGACTTCCGGGCGGCGGAGCTCTGCCCCTCCTTTCTTTTCTCTAGATCAGGTCTCCTTCTGGCTGCGCTGGACCTGCGCACGCGGGGGACTTCCCGCATCGGGCCCTCCAGCCTCCCGCAGCGTCCCGCAGCGCCCTGGCGGGCAGCAGCCTGGGTGGTAGCGGCGCGCTTGGTGCTCGGCGCCAGCACCTGCTACTGCCATCTACAGGCTGAGGCGGGGCCCGCGGCGAGGCGGCCGGGGGCATCGGCTGAGCCCCTCTGGATCTGCAGGTAAGGCGGGGGGGGGGGTGGGGGGGTGGGGTGGTGGGGGGGGGCCTGCCCGGCAGGTGTAACGGCAACTGGACACCAAGGCCTCCCTGGCCAGGGCGGGCCCAGTGGCTCCTCTGAGCTCGCAGTGAAATCAGCGGGCCCAGCGGGAGGAGGGCGTGGGAGCCCCAGTGGAGAGGGCAATCGCCCCCTGAGAGAGTGGGCAGTCCTGAGCCACCTCCTGGCATCAAAAAGATGGCCCCAAAGTCTTCTGCCTGCTCAGGCGTCAAAGCAGAGGACTGCCAAAGGCCTGCTGATGGCCTCCTGCTTTAAAGCTTGCTGTGGGTCTTTGTGCTGTGGAAGGGATGCCGGGACTGTGGTGGGGACAGCTGGTGGGAGGGGGGTGGGGGGGGGGCTAGAGCCAAGGATGAAATTCTACTTGTGCCAGCATGGGGGCTGTTCTGCCTGCAGTTTATACCCGCCTGGGGGGAGGGGGAGGGAGAGAGATGCTGGAAACTGGAACTATTGAGAGAGAGAGACAGAGAGAGACAAAGAGACAGAGACAGAGACTGAGAAGAGAGGGAAGGAGGAGGAAGACCAGGAGGGGGAGGGGGAGGAGGGGGGAGAGGAAGGAGAGGAAGAGGAGGAGGAAGGGGAGAGGAGGCTGGAAACTGGAACCTTGCCTGTGAGAGACACTGGATATAGGTCTGTTTTACAAGGTTGTCTGCTGGATATGGGTCTGTTTAGAAGGTTTAAATCGTCATGGTTGAGTTTGAGGATATCAATTTTGCTAGGAAAGCATCCAATTCTTCCAGGTTCTCGATTTTGTTGGTGTCAAAGTTTGCAAAATAGTCCCTTATTGTGTTCTGGATTTTGATTGTTTCTGTGTGATGTTACCTGTTTCATCTCTGATCTTGTTTATTTGGGTAGTGTTGCCTTTGTTTTTTGGTCAGATTTGCTAGGGGTCTGTCTATCTTGTTAATTTTTTCAAAAAATCAACTCTTCATTTTGTTGATTCTTTCGATGGTTTATTTTTACTCTAAGTCATTTAATTCTTATTTGGTTTTAGTTATTTGCTTCCATCTATTGGCTTGGTGTTTGGCTTGTTGTTCTCTTTCTGGAGCTTAAGGTGATCCCTTAAGTTTTTGAGTTGCTATTTCTCCAGTTTGTTGATGTAGGTACTCAGAGATATAATTTTTCCTCTGAGTACTGCCTTTGCTGTGTTCCAAGGAGCTGGTACTTTGTGTGCTCATCTGAGTTTAATCCCATAAACATTTGGATCTGTGTTCTAATTTCTTCAATGACCCACTTATGGTTCAGCAACGTGTTGCTTAGTCTCCATGAATTGTGGGATTTTCTGTGGTGACTGTTTGAGTTGAGCTCTAATTTTATTCCATTGTGGTCTGAGAGAATGTAGGGAATGATTTCGATACTTCTGAGTTTGTACATATTTTCTTTGTGCCCTTTGTGTGATCTATTTTGGAGAAAGTTCCATGAGCTGCTGAAAAGAATGTGTATTCTGGTGTTGCTGGATGGAATATTCTGTAGATCTTGGTTAAGTCTAGTTGGTCCATGCAGTTGTTTAGTTCTGAGGTTTCTTTGCTTCGTTTTTGGTGTGTTGATCTGTCCAGATGTGACAGTGGAGTGTTAAAGTCTCCAACTATCAATGTGTTTGGATCTATGAGTGTTTTTAGAGTCAGTAGTGTTTGTTTGATGAAGTTGGGTGCTCCTGTATTTGGGGTGTAGATATTTAGGATGGTTATATCCTCTGTAGGAGAGATCCTTTTATTAGTATGTAGTAACCTTCTTTGTCTCTTCTTACCTTTTTAAATTGAAGTCAATTTTATCTGATACGGGGATTGCAACTCCAGCGTGCCTATGGGGCAGTTTGCCTGGTAGATTTTATTCAGCCTTTCACTTTTAGAAGATATTTGCTTTTGCTGGATAGATGTGTCTCTTGGAGGCGGGTTCATTTCTCTATCTTTATTGTAATCTTGATTATTTTCCATGTGTAGTATATTTTCCATGTGTAGGACTTTCTGTAAAAGCTGGTGTGATGGAAATATATTGTTTCAGTTTTTTCCTTACTGTGGAAGACTTTTATTTGACCATTTGACCTTCAGCTATGAATGAGAGTTTAGCTGGGTACAGTATTCTTGGTTGATAGTTTTTTTTGTTTTGTTTTGTTTTGTTTTTAGGGTGTAGTATACCTCATTCCAGGCTCTCCTTGCTTTCATAGTCTCTCCTGAGAAGTCTCGGGTAATTCTGATTCATTTTCCTTTATATGTGATTATTTTCCTCTCCCTCGAAGCTTTAAGGATTCTTTCCTTGGACTGCATTGATCCTGTTTTGATCAAAATGTATAGGTGGGATGTCCTATTCTGATGTGGTCTGGTCTGTTTGGGGTTCTAAATGCTTCTTGATCTGGATAGGCCTATCATTCTGGATATTTGGGAAATTCTCAGCTAATATTCTGTTAATAAGTTGCCTATTCCATTGACTTCTTTCTCTAGGTTTTCCTTGATACCTATTAGCCTTAAATTGGGCTTCCTGATTGTATCTTGGAGCTCCTGAGTGATCTGTTTTGCTGATTGGATTGGTTTTGTATAGTTTTTTGTTCTTTCTCCATAGATTGTAGGGAATCTTCAGTTCCTGAGATTCGATCCTCTGCTTTATCTAGTGTGCTCTGTAGGCTAGCTACTTGATTTTTAATCTCCCCTTCCTCTTACTGGTCTTTCTTGATGGCTTCCAGGTCTTAAGTCCTGTATGGACTTCTTTACTTCATTAATTTGGTTCTAAGTGCTGTCTCTCAAATCTTTTAGCTGGGTAGCTCTCTTGGACTCTTGAAGTTCATTTATCTTTCTATTTGTGTTGGCCATGAAATCCTCTATTACTTATGGACGGATTGATGTATTAATCTTTGGTTCGCCTCCTCATGCTCTAGAATAGCTGTCTGAAGAGATTCAAACTTTTCATTTAACATTTTTATCAGTAGAGTTGTAGAGCATTTTGAGGGTTCTCTTCTAGGTCTTTGATTGATTGCTCTGCTTCCTTCTTCTTTTGAGCGGGAGATGAGATTCCCTTGTTTGCCATCTTTCTTGTGCTTCTTCTGCCCATTTTGGTTGGAAATGCCAATTTACAAGCACCAGTGAGCACCATTTAAGATCCAAAGCAGACCTTACCAAGCACTGTTGTATAAATCTTAGAAGTTCACCAGTTATATACAGATATCTTCCCTCTCTTTTTTGTATATAAAAGCAAATTTGGTGTGCCAGAAGAATATAATTTTAATGTAACAACCAACCCCGAACCCTGTATTCAGTAGTTACTTATTTACCATTATAACCCTATGAGCAATTTTTATTCTCATATTTAGTTCTTTTTGGACTAGTGGGATTTCTCTATGAACCTCTTTGACTCACTCGTATTGAACAAGGATACCCTCTATCCTATAACCAGGGGTCAATGGAGTCTGGAGGTCCTAGAAGTAAATTTAGGAGGGTAAGTTAGGGGTATTGAAGAGAGTAGAGTAAAATGAATGGGGGATGATGATTTTGGTTTAGTTTCAGTGAAATGGAAAGGTGGAGAAGAGTAGAATCGGTAGAAAGAGCGAGGTTAAAATAATAGACAAAATGGAGAGTCAACAGAAAAGAGTAAAGGTATTAGTCAAAGGAAAGTAATTTTAAAGGGGTGGATCTACTCTGACCCTCCTCCCCTAATAGTTAAATCCTGGGGCTCTGTGGTTAGCACAGCTTGCAGGTAGGACTTAGGTGTCCTCTGTAGTTGGGGGAAGCTGAGCAATCTCCGGAACCGTAGCTCCTCCCATCTGCTGTGGGACTGCTGCCTTTAAAGTCTGGCTCTGAATAGGCTTGGACTCAGCCAGGTGGGGCGCCTGGGGCCTGGTTTAGCTGGCTGAGAGCTGCTTGCAGTGGGGGAGGTTCCTCCCTCTTGGCAGGGTGACCTCCTGGGCAGAGCTGGCTGTGGAATTCAGCTGTTTGCTGGTGAGACTTGGGCGTTTGTAATGGAGCTGTTTATCTGTCTCAGGAACTGTTTACTCTCCTGTCTGTTTGCTCCTTCCTGCCAGTAGCTGCTTGCCACTTTGGGTTTGATTTTAGAAATTCCTGCTGCTGGAGAGTCGGCAGCCACGAGTCAGCGGGGCACCCACTGGCTGAGTTTACCTGAGTCTGTGAGTCTCAGCCCGAGGAGAGATACTCCCACGTGGGCAGAGGGATCGTCTTCTGAGCAGAGCTAGCTCTCACTGTTCAGTTACTCTTGCCCTTTGCAAAGATGGCCCCTGTAATGGAGTCACCCCCCACAAGGGAGGGGATTCCTGGTTCCTGCTAGAGTCCACCACTCAGTCTCCAGCAAAAAAGATGATAAAAGGATGGATTTATTGGGGAAGTAAAAGCAAACCGACTGGCAGAGTCGCAGCCCATACTCGAGACCTGGAACTGTGACCACGTGTTGCCTTTCAGGCCTGGTTATATAGGCAAACATCACATAGTCAAACCTGCCACACGCAGGTGGCCAATGGGGTTACCACCCTTACAGAGCGTGCTATGTCATGTGCAGGTGGCCAATGGAGTTACAGTCTGTCTCCCAGTATCTTGTTTGAACCAACCTATTATTCTAGTTAGAATTGTATTTGGTGGGGCTCCAGGATGCAGGTGAATACGCCTACTCATGGGAGGGCACAGGTTTAACCTTGAACATTCCTTGAACCTTCCACATCTCAAGAGGTCAAGTGCTTTACACAATCTTATCACAGCAAAGGGGAACTTCCCTGGATAGGGCGGGAGATCTTAGTGAAGATGGAATTGGCTTCTGTTCTCTTTAACTAATCTTGAATGGAGTCAATCTGATACCCCTCCAACAGCCAATGATGGCGCTGGCCAGATCTGACCTCCCTATTACAGCTCTTTCATCCTTGCTTTCCCCCAGGCCTGCTTTATTTCCAGTCTGCTCTGGCCAGGTCTATGCCAGAGGCAAAGATGGCACTTTGCTCTGGTGATGGGGGAAGGGCTGCCTTCTGTGGATGTGAGTGAGAATGTCTTTCAGGGGTATTCACACTTTCTCTGCTATTTTGGCCCATTTCATTGTGTATATGTACTACATTTTCTTGATCCACTCATCTACTGAGGGCATTGGTTGGTTTCATATTTTAGTTGCAGTGCTCAGCCTGCTATTGGCATCTGTCTGCCGCCGTCTGGGAGGGATTTCTTCATGGTCGCCACTGTGTGCTTTAGGTGCGCGGGGTGTGGGGCGCTGTGCCACGGCTAGTGTGGCGGCAGGACAACCACCTGGAGCTCAAATCTGTGTTTTCAGGCCAGCAAAGTCGATATTTCCTTTCTGGCCAGAATCCCTGTACTGTTATAACTTACCTTGGGCTGTCTTTCTAGGAGTAAAAGTTTCTCTGGGATGGAAAACTGCGATGTCGGAGGGAGCTTAGCTAGGGCTCTGCTCTCCTCAGCTGTCTTCCTGGAAGTCACTTTTGAGACCTTTACAGTTAAGTCTTTGAAAAATGTTTCTTAAATTCATGATTTTTTACTTTTAAAATTATGGGTGGAAGTAGTGTTGTGCCAAGTCGTGAAACCACCACCAAGAAGACCACCGAGACTCAGACATTCCGAAATGCAAAAGCAAGGCAAGGCTTTATTTAAGCGAGCTGCAACTTGGGCTCGTCCTACCCACCGACACAGCGGAGGTTAGGAGGAAGCCCCGAGCTGTGATTACACAGGGCTTATATAGGGAAAGAACAGGGTAAACAAGAATCAGGTGTTCAAGCAAGCAAGATTAGGACACAGGTACAAATCTGATTGCTCAGGGTTCGATCTAAAATGGGGTTCACGTGGTAAAATGGGGCCGGACTTCAAAGTCTGGCACTTCATTTCCCCCCTTTTTCTTTTTGGTACCTTGGGAGCCAATCATGGCTCCATTCTGTCCATTTCAATGGCTTGCATGTCTAGGGGATGATATAGAGGTAAGTCATGGGCCAGTAGGGCCCAATGTAGTAACCAAAGGGCCTGTCACCATTTCTTACAAGTATAGTCTCTGTACCTCTGTTTTGCATTCCTCTAGTTTATCCTGCCTCATCTTCCCAAAACAACTCTGGTCCCTCGGTTTTAAAGGGGTGCTGATGGGTGAAGATCATCCATCTTCTGTAACTCTTCAGGCTGACTCAGGGGCGTTGAACCTTACCTAGCCAGGAACATATAACCTTAACTTTACCTCTCTCTCTTAACTTTAACTCTCTCTCTCTCCCGTTCCTGTGTAGGAGCAGACCAGACAACCCCGAATATAGAGTGGACTGGACGGGCGCCCGTTAGAAGGGCCTCCCGGTCCAGTCCTTCAGGTTCACGGTGTAGTGGGAAGCCTGAGCCCCCTGTGGAGGGCTTGAGGTGTTCTCCAAGTCCTCCAGGACTGCCCATATGAGCGTGTCCACTCCGGCTGGTCCTTCACTACCTACAGTTCAGATTCAAGTGGCTGGCCTAAACAGAAAACAAAACTACAATCACACAGACACAGACACACAGAATGAACAGCGCTATTTTCTTACCTTCGGAGTCTGGGGTCTCGGGGGTCTCTGGGGCTATCCCGACGAAACCCCAAATGTTGTGCCAAGTCGCGAAACCACCACCAAGAAGACCACCAAGACTCAGACATTCTGAAATGCAAAAGCAAGGCAAGGCTTTATTTAAGCGAGCTGCATCTCGGGCCTCGTCCTACCCACCGACACAGCGGAGGTTAGGAGGGAGCCTCAAGCTACAATTACACACGCTTCTAAAGGCAAAAAACAAAGTTACAACAATCAGGTGTTCAAGCAGGCAAGATTAGGACACAGGTACAAATCTGATTGGCTCAGGGTTCGAGGCACCCCAGGGGTGGTCAGAGTTAAGCATTCCCAGTGGTTAGAGTTCTAGACCGACTGGGCCCTAATGGGCTTATCCTGGGTCTGCTCACAGGCCTGCTTATCTCAGGTTCACGTGGTAAAGTGGGGTTCACGTGGTAAAGTGGGGCCTGACTTCAAAGTCTGGCACTTCAGTATACTGAAGGTACAGGAGTTCAGGGTGCTAGTTGATTAAATGATCCATGTGGTCACTAGTCTTATATGTAATCAGAAAGTATGGGCTTTGTGCTCATGAGCTAGACCTGCATTCTGAGCTTAGCTGTCATAGATACTGGAACAAGTTCTTTTTTTTTTTCATTAATTTATTGTCAGAGTTATGTACAGAGGGGTTATAGTTTCATATGTGGCGCAGTGCATACATTTCTTATCCAACTTGTTACCTCCTCCCTCATTTCCCCCCCACTTCTACCCTCCCTGTTTCCCTCTCCCCCTTGAGTTGTGCAGTTGGTTTATACCAGATAATTTTGTAGGTATTGCTGTTGCCTTGGTTTGTCTTTTTATCCTTTGTCTCTCAGTTTTGCTATTCCCTTTCCCTTCCCTAGTTCCAATACACATATATGCAATATCCAGGGCACCAAAATCACAGTGACATCAGAGGGTTAAACCACAGAAAGAAAGACAAAAGAAAAGGGCATATTTTCAAATGGTATGTTGAAAATCACAACAGTGTTAAACCACTGTTTCCATAACTCGGAGTTTATTTCACTTAGCATCATTTTATGTGTTCATATGTACATAGCTATTGAGCTATTGTGCTCTTCTGCTAGGATAGTCCTAGACGTGTACTAATTATTCCTGATAAGGGGAAACCATAAAGTCTGTGTTTCTTTGGGTCTAGCTCACTTCACTTTGTATGATTTTTTTCCATGTCCTTCCATTTCCTTATGAATGTGGCAGTGTCATTCTTTCTGACAGAGGCATAGAATACCACTGTGTATATGAACCACATTTTCTTGATCCACTCATCTACTGAGGGGCATCTGGCTTGGTTCCATAATTTTAGCCATTACAAATTGTGCTATGATGAGCATAATTGTGCTGGTGGCTTTAGTGTGATCTTGTAATCTTTGAGTAGATGCCCCAAAAGTGGGGCTTCTTGGTCTTAGGGGAGCTCTAGTTTACCCATACTGCTTCCCAGAGTGGTTGAACAAGTTTACACCCCCACTCACAGTATAGTAGGGTTCCCTTTTGGCCACATCCTCTCCAGCATCTGTTATTATTAGTTTTCTTGATAATGGCCATTCTTATTGGAGTGAGGTGGAATCTCAATGTTGTTTTGATTTGCATTTATTTTATGGCCAGTGATTTTGAGCACTTCTTCATGTGCTCTCTTGGCCATTCTGGTTTCCTCTTCAGAGAAGTCTCTTTTTATGTCTTTAGCCCATTTGCTGAGGGGGCAGTTGGTTCTTTGAGAATTTGTTTTGGAGGAATTTAATTTTTTTGAGTTGTACATAGATATGAGGCCTTCCTCTGTTTGTTGTATTGGCCAGTAAAGATCTCCCAATCTGTGGACTTTCTATGTATCTTGCAAGCTATAGCCTTTGCCATGCAGAAGCCCTGCAGTTTGATGCAATCCCATTTGTCCAACCTTGTTTGATTGTTGTGTTTCTGGGTCTTTGTTAAGAAACTTTCATCCTGTACCAAGGAGCCCAGGTGTTTCTCCCTATTCCTTCTTGTAAAGTTTTCAGGGTATCTGATTATTACCTTAAGGTCTTTGATCCATTTGGAATTGATTCTGGTGCAGGGTGGTATATAAGGATCTAGCTTAGTTTGTTACAGATGTTGAACCAGTTTTGCCAGCACCGTTTGTTGAAGAGGCTGTCTTTCTTCCATCCTATTTTTTTTTTTAGCTCCTTTATCAACGATTAAGTAGGCATAGGTCTGTGGGTTAATTTCTGGGTCTTCAGTTCTGTTCCATTGGTCCTCAGACCTGTTCTTGTGCCAATACCAAGCTGTTTTTATTACTATAGCTTTGTAATACAGCTTGAAGTTTGGTACTGAAATTCCTCCAGCACTGTTCTTTCTGCTTAAAATTCTTTTTGCTATTCAGGGTCGTATTTGGAACAAGTTCTTATCTGTATAATTGGAATCATGATAATACTTCATAAAACTGATATGGGGATTAATTCACCAGCTCTTAGTAAGTGCTCAATTAATAGTATATCTTGTCTGGATACTTGATATGTAGCAAAGTACTCTTTTGTGATACTGCTGAACTGGGTAGGATTATTGACAGAAGTTGTCAGAAGTTAACAAGGAATGTCTCAGGAGTAAGAAAACCTTGACTATCTGGAAGTAAGAAAAGATACCGATGATTAAATAAATCTGCTAAAGAATAAGAACAGAAAACCAAGAGTCATGCTTAGTTTTCAGTCCAGTAAGAATACAGATATGACATTTTGATTTTTTTTTCCATTAATAAGCTCTCCTTTAAATTTATCACAGGCTCTGTACTGTCAAGGTCCCATCTTCCTCCTCAAACCTATTTACAGTTATCAGGAAAAGAGGTTGATATGAACCCAGAAGTCAATGTTCAGGAAGTGGCTGAAGATGATAAAGATGATGGTGTAACAATTATTGGTAGGAGGCTGCATTTTCCCTTGTATGGACTTGCTACTGTTGGTTTATAAGTAGAAAATGGTATAGTTCACTTCGGTCATAGTCCTTTTGTTCTTTTTCATTCTCACATTTAATGTTGACAATTATCATGCATGATATAGACAGTTAGTTTGAAAAGACCTGCATAGATTATTTTAGAACCCTCCTTCCTGCTATCCTAGATAAAACTGATTTGAAAAATTGTCTGGAATGGCTGCTTTCTAATTCTTGGACTTAACGGCAACATGTGATGCAAGATTAAAGATAACGTTACATGATTAAATAGAATTTTATTGAACTTATTGGTTTGCTTTTTTAGTACAGCAAACTCTCAGTCCAAAAAGATTCATGTATTTTCCATTACATCCAGCTACACAGATTGTTAATACTATTCTTTTCTTATAGATACAATGTTTTAATAAGCACTATAGTAAATGCTGGTGGATTTTCTATTAAATTCTCCAGAATGGCATCAAGAACACTTAAATTACTCTGTAGGAAGATGCTTATTACTTCATATATTATGAAGCTCCTTAAACTACTTGTTTTTATTTATTTGTTATGTCTTGCTGGTTCTGACCAACAAACTCTGCATAAAGAAATGCTCATGCAATAATCTATCATATTTACTATCTCAGTGTCAAATAATTAATATTCCCAACACCACCTGAGGTGAGAAATGGGTTTATTGACAAGTATTGTTAGTCTGAAGATCTCTTCCCCAACCTCTGCTTTTATAGGCTCATTGTGGCCAGGGCTTTTTAAAGAGATACATTCTAAGAGATAGATTAGCAAGCAATCAGAAATATGAAGATAAGTACCTTCAGGGCTTTATACCTGTCTTTTGACAGGATTACTGCAAAGGTCAAACACTCAGACAGTATCATTCAAACACCAGCCAGATCTGCAGTCAATTACAGTCTCCATAGTGTTCTAGAGTTTCCACAGGGTCCTGTGTTTGGACCCTTATTTTCTAAACCAGGAAGGGCCAAATTTAAAAGAGGTCTTTTGTACTCAGTGTACTCAGTGTAGCAATCAAGGTACAGTTGGATATTGTACTTCATGCCTAGGATTTCAGCTACATGGGAGACAGAAATAGGAGGCTCACAGTTCAAGCCAAATCCATAATACTAGCCTAAATCTGGCCTGAACAAAAGCAGGAAACCCTATCTTAAACACAAGCTAAAACTAAAAGATTCGCTGGGGTGGGAGGAGAGACATGGCTCAAGTAAGTATAAGACCCCAAGTTCAATTCCCAGTGCTAACAAAAAGAAGGGAAAAAAGATACTGATTAGCAGAGTCTTAGAGTTCTGGAGGGCACTCTGCACAGCTGGACCCCTGTAGCTCTGGGCATTGTCTCTGAGAGGTATATTAAGGGTTAGTGTGGAGGGTGCTCATAAGAAGAGGCAGCAGTCTTTCTTAGAGCAACTCGTATTTTCTTTTTCATCTTTAAACTATTTGGTCCCCAAAAGGCCTCAAGCCTGTATTTATCATGTAGATGAAATAATTGAAGCAACTCAGAAAATCAGAGCAGTTTGGTTTCCCCCACCACCATAAGATTTCCACTCTGAAACTTAATTTAGAAATAATGAGCAGCTTTATATGTGACTTGTTGTTATAAGCAGCCGAGCTCAGCTCATCTGGGCCTTCCCTCAGAGAGCCTTTGAGGCAGAGAAGCGGAAAGACTACCCCTATGCTATGAGGTTTGCATTTTTTCTGTAGCATGACTTCTACTGGTAATTTCTACAAGAAGCCAGGCCAGTAAATTTAGTCCTCTAGGCTCAGCTTCCCACAGGATTTTTATGTACCCACGCGGTAATTTTATTTATTTATTTCAGTTTTTTTAACTTATAAACATACTTCAATTGTTTTGCTATTAAAATCTTAAAGTTTAAATTGCTTATTATAATGTATCAAAAGGAAATTGCCTGGGCTGGGGATATAGCCTAGTGGCAAGAGTGCCTGCCTCGGATACACGAGGCCCTAGGTTCGATTCCCCAGTACCACATATACAGAAAACGGGCGGGCGCTGTGGCTCAAGTGGCGGGAGTGCTAGCCTTGAGCGGGAAGAAGCCAGGGACAGTGCTCAGGCCCGGAATCCAGGCCCAGGGACTGGCCAAAAAAAAAACGAAATTGCCGAAATACTGGCCTTGTATATGTAATATTGCTAAATTCTTTTATTAAATACAGTATGCTATGCTTTCTGAAAGTAGAATTAGTCTTTTGATTTGCATGCCTTTTCTCTTTTCCATTGCTTATTGTACTAGCTATAATTTTAGTATGATGCTCAATAGAAGCCATGAAAGCAAGGATAATGAAGTGAAAAAAATCCCAAGGTATTGCTGGACACTGATGGCTCCTACCTGCAAATCTACCTATTCAGAAAGCTAAGTTCTGGGGGTCACAGTTGAAAACCAGCCCAAGCCAAGTCTGTGAGACTATTCAATTATGCACACACACATACACACACACACACACACACACACACACACACACACACACACACACACACACACACACACACACACACACACACACCAGAAGTAAAGCTGTGTCTCAAGTGGTAGAATGTTAGCCTGGAGAAAAAATGCACAAGGCCCTGAGTTCACCCCCCAGACTGCACACACAAAAATAATATTTTTTCAATGTATATCCTACAAAATTAAGAAAAGTGAGGGAAAGGAAAAGGAGTTGGTTGGGAGGGATGGATGAAAATGCTGAAAGAGGGAGACATTGATCAAGATGAATTTTACTCATCAACTACTTTATTGAATGGCAACTCCTTTGTACAACTATTGAAAAACAACAAAAATATTTTTTAAAAAGTTCTTAACTAGACACTAGTGGCTTATGTTTATAATCTTAGCTAGTCAAGAGGTTGAGATCTGAAAATCCTGGTTCAAAACCAGCCCAGGTAAGGAAAGTCTGTGAAAGTCTTATCTCCAATTAATTACCAAAGAAGCCAAAATTGGAGCTGTGGCTCAAGTAGTAGAGAGCTAGCCTTGAACATAAAAGCTCAACAGCAGTGCCCAAGCCCTGAGTTCAAGTCCCAGGACTAGCATAAAAGTAAAACAAAGCAAAACATATTGCTAATAATAGCATTGTTTTTATTAAAAGATTCCTTTTTCATCTATTGAAATGATAAATCCATTTATAGAGTGAATTGCACAGGTTGATTTCCTATTGATAAAAAGGATTCATGTGTCCAGTTTAAATTCTTTGTATGGTGTATCAACTTTGGACACATCTTGCCAGATCCAATTTGTCAAGACTTCATTAAAGTCTTATCTCTGATGAATATTTGCCTGTAGTTTGGTAAGCTATAGTTTTTTTTTTAATTCACTTAGTGTTTTTATTCTTAGTGAGCTATTATTTGAAATCAGATCTTGGCAGCTTTTCAAGTTATGGGCTTAAGTAACCCACTTGCTTCAGCTTCCCACAAAGGTTTATTAAAGGCATGGATTACCAAGCTTTAAGATTATTTTTATGGTAAAAATTAGAAATTTATAGTCTATATATTTTATGCTTTTCAGCAGTAATGGAGTTAGAACTCAGGGCCTTCTGATTCCCAAACAGATGACCTACCCTGGAGCCACGCTGCTTGCGTCCATGGTTTTTCTCTCTAGCGTGACTTCTTTCATGACTCAGAAGGTGATGTAGTTGAGTGAAGGCTTTATCACAAGCTTATAGCTTATAGCGAAGCCATGGGCAGAGAGGCCAGACTGAGCATATCTGCACTTTGCCACTGACAGCACTCCTGCGGCCTGAGAAGGACCATCTGCCTCCTGAGGTTTTACTCAGAGTAAACCATCCGCTACGAGGGGGCGTGTCGGTGGGCGGGGCCGGGGCGGAGCTGTCTTCCAGAGGCGGCGCAGCGGCAGGAAGCTCCCGAGCTTCCCACGAGTCAGCGACCCCGGAGAAAGCTCCCGGGACTGGGCCGGCCGAGTGGCAGGACTCAGCGTTCTGATTCCGGCGACTTCCGGGCGGCGGAGCTCTGCCCCTCCTTTCTTTTCTCTAGATCAGGTCTCCTTCTGGCTGCGCTGGACCTGCGCACGGCGGGGGACTTCCGCATCGGGCCCCTCCAGCCTCCCGCAGCGTCCCGCAGCGCCCTGGCGGGCAGCAGCCTGGGTGGTAGCGGCGCGCTTGGTGCTCGGCGCCAGCACCTGCTACTGCCATCTACAGGCTGAGGCGGGGCCCGCGGCGAGGCGGCCGGGGGCATCGGCTGAGCCCCTCTGGATCTGCAGGTAAGGCGGGGGGGGGGGGGGGGGGGGGGGGGGGGGGGGGTGGGGGGGGGGGTGGGGGGGGGGGCCTGCCCGGCAGGTGTACGGCAACTGACACCAAGGCCTCCCTGGCCAGGGCGGGCCAGTGGCTCCTCTGAGCTCGCAGTGAAATCAGCGGCCCAGCGGGGAGGAGGGCGGGGGAGCCCCAGTGGAGAGGGCAATCGCCCCCTGAGAGAGTGGGCAGTCCTGAGCCACCTCCTGGCATCAAAAAGATGGCCCCAAAGTCTTCTGCCTGCTTCAGGGCGTCAAAGCAGAGGACTGCCAAATGCCTGCTGATGGCCTCCTGCTTTAAAGCTTGCTGTGGGTCTTTGTGCTGTGGAAGGGATGCCGGGACTGTGGTGGGGACAGCTGGTGGGAGGGGGTGGGGGGGGGGCTAGAGCCAAGGATGAAATTCTACTTGTGCCAGCATGGGGGCTGTTCTGCCTGCAGGTTTATCCCGCCTGGGGGGGAGGGGGAGGGAGAGAGATGCTGGAAACTGGAACTATTGAGAGAGAGAGACAGAGAGAGACAAAGAGACAGAGACAGAGACTGAGAAGAGAGGGAAGGAGGAGGAAGACCAGGAGGGGGAGGGGAGGAGGGGGGAGAGGAAGGAGAGGAAGAGGAGGAGGAAGGGGAGGAGGAGGCTGGAAACTGGAACCCTTGCCTGTGAGAGACACTGATATAGGTCTGTTTACAAGGTTGTCCTGCTGGATATGGGTCTGTTTAGAAGGTTTAAATCGTCATGGTTGAGTTTGAGGATATCAATTTTTGCTAGGAAAGCATCCAATTCTTCCAGGTTCTCGATTTTGTTGGTGTCAAAGTTTGCAAAATAGTCCCTTATTGTGTTCTGGATTTTGATTGTTTCTGTGGTGATGTTACCTCTTTCATCTCTGATCTTGTTTATTTGGGTAGTGCTGCCTTTGTTTTTTGGTCAGATTTGCTAGGGGTCTGTCTATCTTGTTAATTTTTTCAAAAAATCAACTCTTCATTTTGTTGATTCTTTCGATGGTTTATTTTTACTCTAAGTCATTTAATTCTTATTTGGTTTTAGTTATTTGCTTCCATCTATTGGCTTGGTGTTTGGCTTGTTGTCTCTTTCTGGGAGCTTAAGGTGATCCCTTAAGTTTTTGAGTTGCTATTTCTCCAGTTTGTTGATGTAGGTACTCAGAGATATAATTTTTCCTCTGAGTACTGCCTTTGCTGTGTTCCAAAGGAGCTGGTACTTTGTGTGCTCATCTGAGTTTAATCCCATAAACATTTGGATCTGTGTTCTAATTTCTTCAATGACCCACTTATGGTTCAGCAACGTGTTGCTTAGTCTCCATGAATTGTGGGATTTTCTGTGGTGACTGTTTGAGTTGAGCTCTAATTTTATTCCATTGTGGTCTGAGAGAATGTAGGGAATGATTTCGATACTTCTGAGTTTGTACATATTTTCTTTGTGCCCTTTGTGTGATCTATTTTGGAGAAAGTTCCATGAGCTGCTGAAAAGAATGTGTATTCTGGTGTTGCTGGATGGAATATTCTGTAGATCTTGGTTAAGTCTAGTTGGTCCATGCAGTTGTTTAGTTCTGAGGTTTCTTTGCTTCGTTTTGGTGTGTTGATCTGTCCAGATGTGACAGTGGAGTGTTAAAGTCTCCAACTATCAATGTGTTTGGATCTATGAGTGTTTTTAGAGTCAGTAGTGTTTGTTTGATGAAGTTGGGTGCTCCTGTATTTGGGGTGTAGATATTTAGGATGGTTATATCCTCCTGTAGGAGAGATCCTTTTATTAGTATGTAGTAACCTTCTTTGTCTCTTCTTACCTTTTTTAATTTGAAGTCAATTTATCTGATACGGGGATTGCAACTCCAGCCTGCCTATGGGGGCAGTTTGCCTGGTAGATTTTATTCCAGCCTTTCACTTTTAGAAGATATTTGCTTTTGCTGGATAGATGTGTCTCTTGGAGGCGGGTTCATTTCTCTATCTTTATTGTAATCTTGATTATTTTCCATGTGTAGTATATTTTCCATGTGTAGGACTTTCTGTAAAGCTGGTGTGATGGAAATATATTGTTTCAGTTTTTCCTTACTGTGGAAGACTTTTATTTGACCATTTGACCTTCAGCTATGAATGAGAGTTTAGCTGGGTACAGTATTCTTGGTTGATAGTTTTTTTTGTTTTGTTTTGTTTTGTTTTTAGGGTGTAGTATACCTCATTCCAGGCTCTCCTTGCTTTCATAGTCTCTCCTGAGAAGTCTCGGGTAATTCTGATTCATTTTCCTTTATATGTGATTATTTTCCTCTCCCTCGAAGCTTTAAGGATTCTTTCCTTGGACTGCATTGATCCTGTTTTGATCAAAATGTATAGGTGGGATGTCCTATTCTGATGTGGTCTGGTCTGTTTGGGGTTCTAAATGCTTCTTGTATCTGGATAGGCCTATCATTCTGGATATTTGGGAAATTCTCAGCTAATATTCTGTTAATAAGTTGCCTATTCCATTGACTTCTTTCTCTAGGTTTTCCTTGATACCTATTAGCCTTAAATGGGGCTTCCTGATTGTATCTTGGAGCTCCTGGAGTGATCTGTTTTGCTGATTGGATTGGTTTTGTATAGTTTTTTGTTCTTTCTCCATAGATTGTAGGGAATCTTCAGTTCCTGAGATTCGATCCTCTGCTTTATCTAGTGTGCTCTGTAGGCTAGCTACTTGATTTTTAATCTCCCTTCCTCTTACTGGTCTTTCTTGATGGCTTCCAGGTCTTAAGTCCTGTATGGACTTCTTTACTTCATTAATTTGGTTCTAAGTGCTGTCTCTCAAATCTTTTAGCTGGGTAGCTCTCTTGGACTCTTGAAGTTCATTTATCTTTCTATTTGTGTTGGCCATGAAATCCTCTATTACTTTATGGACGGATTGATGTATTAATCTTTGGTTCGCCTCCTCATGCTCTAGAATAGCTGTCTGAAGAGATTCAAACTTTTCATTTAACATTTTTATCAGTAGAGTTGTAGAGCATTTTGAGGGTTCTCTTCTAGGTCTTTGATTGATTGCTCTGCTTCCTTCTTCTTTTGAGCGGGAGATGAGATTCCCTTGTTTGCCATCTTTCTTGTGCTTCTTCTGCCATTTTGGTTGGAAATGCCAATTTACAAGCACCAGTGAGCACCATTTAAGATCCAAAGCAGACCTTACCAAGCACTGTTGTATAAATCTTAGAAGTTCACAGTTATATACAGATATCTTCCCTCTCTTTTTTGTATATAAAAGCAAATTTGGTGTGCCAGAAGAATATAATTTTAATGTAACAACCAACCCCGAACCTGTATTCAGTAGTTACTTATTTACCATTATAACCCTATGAGCAATTTTTATTCTCATATTTAGTTCTTTTTGGACTAGTGGGATTTCTCTATGAACCTCTTTGACTCACTCGTATTGAACAAGGATACCCTCTATCCTATAAACCAGGGGTCAATGGAGTCTGGAGGTCCTAGAAGTAAATTTAGGAGGGTAAGTTAGGGGTATTGAAGAGAGTAGAGTAAAATGAATGGGGGATGATGATTTTGGTTAGTTTCAGTGAAATGAAAGGTGGAGAAGAGTAGAATCGGTAGAAAGAGCGAGGTTAAAATAATAGACAAAATGGAGAGTCAACAGAAAAGAGTAAAGGTATTAGTCAAAGGAAAGTAATTTTAAAGGGGGTGGATCTACTCTGACCCTCCTCCCCTAATAGTTAAATCCTGGGGCTCTGTGGTTAGCACAGCTTGCAGGTAGGACTTAGGTGTCCTCTGTAGTTGGGGGAAGCTGAGCAATCTCCGGAACCGTAGCTCCTCCCATCTGCTGTGGGACTGCTGCCTTTAAAGTCTGGCTCTGAATAGGCTTGGACTCAGCCAGGTGGGGCGCCTGGGGCCTGGTTTAGCTGGCTGAGAGCTGCTTGCAGTGGGGGAGGTTCCTCCCTCTTGGGCAGGGTGACCTCCTGGGCAGAGCTGGCTGTGGAATTCAGCTGTTTGCTGGTGAGACTTGGGCGTTTGTAATGGAGCTGTTTATCTGTCTCAGGAACTGTTTACTCTCCTGTCTGTTTGCTCCTTCCTGCCAGTAGCTGCTTGCCACTTTGGGTTTGATTTTAGAAATTCCTGCTGCTGGAGAGTCGGCAGCCACCGAGTCAGCGGGGCACCACTGGCTGAGTTTACCTGAGTCTGTGAGTCTCAGCCCGAGGAGAGATACTCCCACGTGGGCAGAGGGATCGTCTTCTGAGCAGAGCTAGCTCTCACTGTTCAGTTACTCTTGCCCTTTGCAAAGATGGCCCCTGTAATGGAGTCACCCCCCCACAAGGGAGGGGATTCCTGGTTCCTGCTAGAGTCCACCACTCAGTCTCCAGCAAAAAAGATGATAAAAGGATGGATTTATTGGGGAAGTAAAAAGCAAACCGACTGGCCAGAGTCGCAGCCCATACTCGAGACCTGGAACTGTGACCACGTGTTGCCTTTCAGGCTGGTTATATAGGCAAACATCACATAGTCAAACCTGCCACAACGCAGGTGGCCAATGGGGTTACCACCCTTACAGAGCGTGCTATGTCATATGCAGGTGGCCAATGGAGTTACAGTCTGTCTCCCAGTATCTGTTTGAACCAACCTATTATTCTAGTTAGAATTGTATTTGGTGGGGCTCCCAGGATGCAGGTGAATACGCCTACTCATGGGAGGGCACAGGTTTAACCTTGAACATTCCTTGAACCTTCCACATCTCAAGAGGTCAAGTGCTTTACACAATCTTATCACAGCAAAGGGGAACTTCCCTGGATAGGGCGGGGAGATCTTAGTGAAGATGGAATTGGCTTCTGCTCTCTTTAACTAATCTTGAATGGAGTCAATCTGATACCCCTCCAACAGCCAATGATGGCGCTGGCCAGATCTGACCTCCCTATTACAGCTCTTTCATCCTTGCTTTCCCCAGGCCTGCTTTATTTCCAGTCTGCTCTGGCCAGGTCTATGCCAGAGGCAAAGATGGCACTTTGCTCTGGTGATGGGGGAAGGGCTGCCTTCTGTGGATGTGAGTGAGAATGTCTTTCATGGGGTATTCACACTTTCCTCTGCTATTTTGGCCCATTTCATTGTGTATATGTACTACATTTTCTTGATCCACTCATCTACTGAGGGGCATTGGGTTGGTTTCATATTTTAGTTGCAGTGCTCAGCCTGCTATTGGCATCTGTCTGCCGCCGTCTGGAGGATTTCTTCATGGTCGCCACTGTGTGCTTTAGGTGCGCGGGGTGTGGGGCGCTGTGCCAGCGCTAGTGTGGCGGCAGGACACCACCTGGAGCTCAAATCTGTGTTTTCAGGCCAGCAAAGTCGATATTTCCTTTCTGGCCAGAATCCCTGTACTGTTATAACTTACTTGGGCTGTCTTTCTAGGAGTAAAAGTTTCTCTGGGATGGGAAAACTGCGATGTCGGAGGGAGCTTAGCTAGGGCTCTGCTGCTCCTCAGCTGTCTTCCTGGAAGTCACTTTTGAGACCTTTACAGTTAAGTCTTTGAAAAATGTTTCTTAAATTCATGATTTTTTACTTTTAAAATTATGGGTGGAAGTAGTGTTGTGCCAAGTCGTGAAACCACCACCAAGAAGACCACCGAGACTCAGACATTCCGAAATGCAAAAGCAAGGCAAGGCTTTATTTAAGCGAGCTGCAACTTGGGCCTCGTCCTACCCACCGACACAGCGGAGGTTAGGAGGAAGCCCCGAGCTGTGATTACACAGGGCTTATAAAGGGAAAGAACAGGGTTACAAGAATCAGGTGTTCAAGCAAGCAAGATTAGGACACAGGTACAAATCTGATTGGCTCAGGGTTCGATTCTAAAATGGGGTTCACGTGGTAAAATGGGGCCGGACTTCAAAGTCTGGCACTTCATTTCCCCCCCTTTTTCCTTTTTGGTACCTTGGGAGCCAATCATGGCTCCATTCTGTCCATTTCAATGGCTTGCATGTCTAGGGGATGATATAGAGGTAAGTCATGGGCCAGTAGGGCCCAATGTAGTAACCAAAGGGCCTGTCACCATTTCTTACAAGTATAGTCCTCTGTACCTCTGTTTTGCATTCCTCTAGTTTATCCTGCCTCATCTTCCCAAAAACAACTCTGGTCCCTCGGTTTTAAAGGGTGCTGATGGGTGAAGATCATCCATCTTCTGTAACTCTTCAGGCTGACTCAGGGGCGTTGAACCTTACCTAGCCAGGAACATATAACCTTAACTTTACCTCTCTCTCTTAACTTTAACTCTCTCTCTCCCGTTCCTGTGTAGGAGCAGACCAGACAACCCCGAATATAGAGTGGACTGGACGGGCGCCCGTTAGAAGGGCCTCCCGGTCCAGTCCTTCAGGTTCACGGTGGTAGTGGGAAGCCTGAGCCCCCTGTGGAGGGCTTGAGGTGTTCTCCAAGTCCTCCAGGACTGCCCATATGAGCGTGTCCACTCCGGCTGGTCCTTCACTACCTACAGGTTCAGATTCAAGTGGCTGGCCTAAACAGAAAACAAAACTACAAATCACACAGACACAGACACACAGAATGAACAGCGCTATTTTCTTACCTTCGGAGTCTGGGGTCTCGGGGGTCTCTGGGGCTATCCCGGCGAAAACCCCAAATGTTGTGCCAAGTCGCGAAACCACCACCAAGAAGACCACCAAGACTCAGACATTCTGAAATGCAAAAGCAAGGCAAGGCTTTATTTAAGCGAGCTGCATCTCGGGCCTCGTCCTACCCACCGACACAGCGGAGGTTAGGAGGGAGCCTCAAGCTACAATTACACACGGCTTCTAAAGGCAAAAAACAAAGTTACAACAATCAGGTGTTCAAGCAGGCAAGATTAGGACACAGGTACAAATCTGATTGGCTCAGGGTTCGAGGCACCCCAGGGGTGGTCAGAGTTAAGCATTCCCAGTGGTTAGAGTTCTAGACCGACTGGGCCCTAATGGGCTTATCCTGGGTCTGCTCACAGGGCCTGCTTATCTCAGGTTCACGTGGTAAAGTGGGGTTCACGTGGTAAAGTGGGGCCTGACTTCAAAGTCTGGCACTTCAGTAATACTGAAGGTACAGGAGTTCAGGGTGCTAGTTGATTATAATGATCCATGTGGTCACTAGTCTTATATGTAATCAGAAAGTATGGGCTTTGTGCTCATTGAGCTAGACCTGCATTCTGAGCTTAGCTGTCATAGATACTGGAACAAGTTCTTTTTTTTTTTCATTAATTTATTGTCAGAGTTATGTACAGAGGGGTTATAGTTTCATATGTGGGCCAGTGCATACATTTCTTATCCAACTTGTTACCTCCTCCCTCATTTCCCCCCCCCACTTCTACCCTCCCTGTTTCCCTCTCCCCCTTGAGTTGTGCAGTTGGTTTATACCAGATAATTTTGTAGGTATTGCTGTTGCCTTGGTTTGTCTTTTTATCCTTTGTCTCTCGATTTTGCTATTCCCTTTCCCTTCCCTAGTTCCAATACACATATATGCAATATCCAGGGCACCAAAATCACAGTGACATCTGAGGTTAAACCACAGGAAAGAAAGACAAAAGAAAAGGGCATATTTTCAAATGGTATGTTGAAAATCACAACAGTGTTAAACCACTTGTTTCCATAACTCGGAGTTTATTTCACTTAGCATCATTTTATGTGTTCATATGTACATAGCTATTGAGCTATTGTGCTCTTCTGCTAGGATAGTCCTAGACGTGTACTAATTATTCCTGATAAGGGAAACCATAAAGTCTGTGTTTCTTTGGGTCTAGCTCACTTCACTTTGTATGATTTTTTTCCATGTCCTTCCATTTCCTTATGAATGTGGCAGTGTCATTCTTTCTGACAGAGGCATAGAATACCACTGTGTATATGAACCACATTTTCTTGATCCACTCATCTACTGAGGGGCATCTGGCTTGGTTCCATATTTTAGCCATTACAAATTGTGCTATGATGAGCATAATTGTGCTGGTGGCTTTAGTGTGATCTTGTAATCTTTTGAGTAGATGCCCAAAAGTGGGGCTTCTTGGTCTTAGGGGAGCTCTATGTTTACCCATACTGCTTCCCAGAGTGGTTGAACAAGTTTACACCCCCACTCACAGTATAGTAGGGTTCCCTTTTGGCCACATCCTCTCCAGCATCTGTTATTATTAGTTTTCTTGATAATGGCCATTCTTATTGGAGTGAGGTGGAATCTCAATGTTGTTTTGATTTGCATTTATTTTATGGCCAGTGATTTTGAGCACTTCTTCATGTGTCTCTTGGCCATTCTGGTTTCCTCTTCAGAGAAGTCTCTTTTTATGTCTTTAGCCCATTTGCTGAGGGGGCAGTTGGTTCTTTGAGAATTTGTTTTGGAGGAATTTAATTTTTTTGAGTTGTACATAGATATGAGGCCTTCCTCTGTTTGTTGTATGGCCAGTAAAGATCTCCCAATCTGTGGACTTTCTATGTATCTTGCAAGCTATAGCCTTTGCCATGCAGAAGCCCTGCAGTTTGATGCAATCCCATTTGTCCAACCTTTGTTTGATTTGTTGTGTTTCTGGGTCTTTGTTAAGAAACTTTCATCCTGTACCAAGGAGCCCAGGTGTTTCTCCTATCCTTCTTGTAAAGTTTTCAGGGTATCTGATTATTACCTTAAGGTCTTTGATCCATTTGGAATTGATTCTGGTGCAGGGTGGTATATAAGGATCTAGCTTTAGTTTGTTACAGATGTTGAACCAGTTTTGCCAGCACCGTTTGTTGAAGAGGCTGTCTTTCTTCCATCCTATTTTTTTTTTTAGCTCCTTTATCAACGATTAAGTAGGCATAGGTCTGTGGGTTAATTTCTGGGTCTTCAGTTCTGTTCCATTGGTCCTCAGACCTGTTCTTGTGCCAATACCAAGCTGTTTTTATTACTATAGCTTTGTAATACAGCTTGAAGTTTGGTACTGAAATTCCTCCAGCACTGTTCTTTCTGCTTAAAATTCTTTTTGCTATTCAGGGTCTTATTT
Source organism: Perognathus longimembris pacificus (assembly GCF_023159225.1). Classification (NCBI taxonomy): domain Eukaryota; kingdom Metazoa; phylum Chordata; class Mammalia; order Rodentia; family Heteromyidae; genus Perognathus; species Perognathus longimembris. The sequence continues at coordinate 24,926 of NW_025960183.1, forward strand.
TGGAACAAGTTCTTATCTGTATAATTGGAATCATGATAATACTTCATAAAACTGATATGGGGATTAATTCACCAGCTCTTAGTAAGTGCTCAATTAATAGTATATCTTGTCTGGATACTTGATATGTAGCAAAGTACTCTTTTGTGATACTGCTGAACTGGGTAGGATTATTGACAGAAGTTGTCAGAAGTTAAAAGGAATGTCTCAGGAGTAAGAAAACCTTGACTATCTGGAAGTAAGAAAAGATACCGATGATTAAATAAATCTGCTAAAGAATAAGAACAGAAAACCAAGAGTCATGCTTAGTTTTCAGTCCAGTAAGAATACAGATATGACATTTTGATTTTTTTTTTCCATTAATAAGCTCTCCTTTAAATTTATCACAGGCTCTGTTACTGTCAAGGTCCCATCTTCTCCTCAAACCTATTTACAGTTATCAGGAAAAGAGGTTGATATGAACCCCAGAAGTCAATGTTCAGGAAGTGGCTGAAGATGATAAAGATGATGGTGTAACAATTATTGGTAAGGAGGCTGCATTTTCCCTTGTATGGACTTGCTACTGTTGGTTTATAAGTAGAAATATGGTATAGTTCACTTCGGTCATAGTCCTTTTGTTCTTTTTCATTCTCACATTTAATGTTGACAATTATCATAGCATGATATAGACAGTTAGTTTGAAAAGACCTGCATAGATTATTTTAGAACCCTCCTTCCTGCTATCCTAGATAAAACTGATTTGAAAAATTGTCTGGAATGGCTGCTTTCTAATTCTTGGACTTAACCGGCAACATGTGATGCAAGATTAAAGATAACGTTACATGATTAAATAGAATTTTATTGAACTTATTGGTTTGCTTTTTTAGTACAGCAAACTCTCAGTCCAAAAAGATTCATGTATTTTCCATTACATCCAGCTACACAGATTGTTAATACTATTCTTTTCTTATAGATACAATGTTTTAATAAGCACTATAGTAAATGCTGGTGGATTTTCTATTAAATTCTCACAGAATGGCATCAAGAACACTTAAATTACTCTGTAGGAAGATGCTTATTACTTCATAATTATTATGAAGCTCCTTAAACTACTTGTTTTTATTTATTTGTTATGTCTTGCTGGTTCTGACCAACAAACTCTGCATAAAGAAATGCTCATGCAATAATCTATCATATTTACTATCTCAGTGTCAAATAATTAATATTCCAACACCACCTGAGGTGAGAAATGGGTTTATTGACAAGTATTGTTAGTCTGAAGATCTCTTCCCCAACCTCTGCTTTTATAGGCTCATTGTGGGCCCAGGGCTTTTTAAAGAGATACATTCTAAGAGATAGATAGCAAGCAATCAGAAATATGAAGATAAGTACCTTCAGGGCTTTATACCTGTCTTTTGACAGGATTACTGCAAAAGGTCAAACACTCAGACAGTATCATTCAAACACCAGCCAGATCTGCAGTCAATTACAGTCTCCATAGTGTTCTAGAGTTTCCACAGGGTCCTGTGTTTGGACCCTTATTTTCTAAACCAGGAAGGGCCAAATTAAAAAGAGGTCTTTTGTACTCAGTGTACTCAGTGTAGCAATCAAGGTTACAGTTGGATATTGTACTTCATGCCTAGGATTTCAGCTACATGGGAGACAGAAATAGGAGGCTCACAGTTCAACGCCAAATCCATAATACTAGCCTAAATCTGGCCTGAACAAAAGCAGGAAACCCTATCTTAAACACAAGCTAAAACTAAAAGATTCCGCTGGGGGTGGGAGGAGAGACATGGCTCAAGTAAGTATAAGACCCCAAGTTCAATTCCCAGTGCTAACAAAAGAAGAGGGAAAAATAGATACTGATTAGCAGAGTCTTAGAGTTCTGGAGGGCACTCTGCACAGCTGGACCCTGGTAGCTCTGGGCATTGTCTCTGAGAGGTATATTAAGGGGTTAGTGTGGAGGGTGCTCATATGAAGAGGCAGCAGTCTTTCTTAGAGCAACTCGTATTTTCTTTTCATCTTTAAACTATTTGGTCCCCAAAAGGCCTCAAGCCTTTATTTATCATGTAGATGAAATAATTGAAGCAACTCAGAAAATCAGAGCAGTTTGGTTTCCCCCACCACCATAAGATTTCCACTCTGAAACTTAATTTTAGAAATAATGAGCAGCTTTATATGTGACTTGTTGTTATAAGCAGCCGAGCTCAGCTCATCTGGGCCTTCCTCAGAGAGCCTTTGAGGCAGAGAAGCGGAAAGACTACCCTCTGTGCTATGAGGTTTGCATTTTTTTCTGTAGGATGACTTCTACTGGGTAATTTCCTACAAGAAGCCAGGCCAGTAAAATTTAGTCCTCTAGGCTCAGGCTTCCCACAGGATTTTTATGTACCACGCGGTAATTTTATTTATTTATTTATTTATTTATTTATTTATTTATTTATGTATTTAGGCCAGTCCTGGGCCTTGAACTCAAGGCCTGAGCACTGTCCCTGGCTTCTTTTTGCTCAAGGCTAGCACCTCTACCACTTGAGCTACAGCGCCACCTCTGGCCGTTTTCTATATAATGTGGTACTGAGGAATAGAACCCAAGGCTTCATGTATTTGAGGCAAGCACTCTTGCCACTAGGCCATATTCCCAGCCCGTGTAATTTCATTTTATTTTATTTCCTGTTCCATGGTTTCCTTTGCTGTTGCTGTCACTGATAAATAGCTCTCAGCTGTATAATTCTTAGAGTGATTTGTGTGTATAATATGCTGTTCTGAGGTCAAAGGAAAGCCCAGGACTTCTCAGGCTAAGATATTTATTTACCAAAATACTAAAACTGCTGAACTTTAGAGGACATTCTTTGAGCTTCCCTCCTGGAATAGCAATGGTTAAAATTAGTCAGTGGCAAAGTAATCCCTAATACATGTTTTTTAAGTAGGTAGATTTGAAAATAGAGAACCACCTGCTAAAGACACACTGACATGCACTGGTCTTAACCAGAGTCCTCCCATCCCTGTTGGAATCAGAGATGAACTTCAAGGGAGACCCATAAACTTCGTGAAAGCCCATTAGTTTTGTCAGAGGATGTTCTGACTCTTAAGAATTGTTCAGGACTGAACAGTTAAAAGTACTGTCTTGGTCTCTCTTAGGAGGAAGAAAGAGAATATACAGATATCAGAAAGAAGTATATCTAACTTGTAAATGAAGCTGTTTTGAAATCAGAAAGGCTTTCCTGGAAGTTGGTTTGAATGACAAGACTGTACTAAAAACAAATGAGTGAGTGGCTTTTTTTAAAATTTAGAATGAATAAGGAGATACTTGCTTAAGTACTGAGACTGTACATTACACTGATGATTAATTGTAAAGAAATTGACCCAATTGATGTGGAGCAGTCCTTATAATATACTTGAAGTTATGCTTATGCTACATAGCCATAGGAGTTCAGGTAGGCCAATGAAACTAGGAAAAGCAGTGCTGGTTTTAAATGCAATTTAATTTTAATTAGGCTTTAAAGAAAGATAACCAAAGCACTGTGAATTTGGTGTCTTGGTTTGAGCTGCTGAAATCTTGTTAGGAATATTAATGTAAGATGAGAGAGAGAGACAGAGACAGAGAGAGAGAGCAAAACAAAATATGTCCTTAACTTAGTAACTTCTTTTTTTTGGCCAGTCCTGGGGCTTGGACTCAGGCCTGAGCACTGTCCCTGGCTTGTTTTTGCTCAAGGCTAACACTCTGCCACTTGAGCCACAGCGCCACTTCTGGACATTTTCTGTATATGTGGTGCTGGGGAATTAAACCCCAGGGCCTCATGAATACGAGGCAGGCACTCTAGCCACTAGGCCATATCCCCAGCCCATAGTAACTTCTTAAACCAAAGAAAAATAACAAAGTTTAAGTGACTTTTTGAATTATTTATAATGTGCTCATATGAAACATGGAAACTTAAATAATAATGTAAATAAAAATAGTTGCTGTATACTAATTTCTAGTTCTGATCCTCTAATCCCCTGTGTGCAAACTTGGTAAACAAGTATCCTCTTTTAGAGAAATACTTACTCTCAAGTGTGAAAATGAGGTTAAAACAAATAAGATGCCACATTCTGTTAATTTTTTAAATCTTCAGTATTTTAACTCTTAAAATGTTAGGATTTTGAAATACAACATTATATAAAAAGAATAAACCTCTATCTTTTGCTTTCTCCATATTCTTATTGATATTTCTTCTTTTAATTCTGTGGGGTTGAGATTACTACAGCTCTTAAAGATCGTTTTTTGTGGTTGTTGCAAGATTTCTGTCCACAGCTTTTACTGAAGCATAATAACAAGTATTTGGAGATTTGAAGAATAAAACATTGGTGTCATCAGT
>NW_025960184.1:0-41241 GCF_023159225.1 Perognathus longimembris pacificus
ATTTCCCCCTCCCTCCAATTTTACAGTTAGTTTACAACATATCTTGTAGTTATTACTGTTGCATTGGTTCACGTTTTACCATTTGTCTCAACATTTTGAAGTTCCCCTTCCCTTCCCTAATTCAGACAAATATATATATATATAATATATAATATATATATTATATATATATTATATATTATATATTATATATATATTATATATATTATATATATATAATATATATATATATATATATTACCGAGGGTATCAAAATCAAAAACAGTGACAAGAGGGGCTAAACCATAGGGAAGATAAGCAAAAGGAAAAAGGAATGATTTCATTTAGCACGTTAAAAATAACAAGAATGATAAACCAATTGTTTCCGTATCTTAGAGTTTGTTTCACTTCACATCATCTTATGTGATCATAGGTACTTAACTACTGAGCTATGGTGTTTAACAATGGCTTTCAAGGCCCCCTGGCACCCTGCTAACATGGACACATAGCCTTCCTTCCAGTCTGAGCCCGCCTATTGTGCCACCTGTGCTGACCTCGAACATTCTCAGTGTTGTGTGTGTAATCAGAGGCTAGCTACAGTTTTTTCACATTGCATTCTTGAATTCCTCCAATGAGATTTTGCTTAAATAGTCATGCAGTGTAGGGTTTATTGAAATATATAGTCTTGAGTCTTTGGACACATTTGTTGGAGAAGTTCATCTTTTTGTTAGGTTAAACATTTGTTTTCATGTAGTATCCATCATTTGATTCTGGACATCATCGCCATCCATTGTCATTAAAAAGTAGAAATACCTCTTTTATGACAGTTCTTCAGATGTTTGAAATCGCAGATTGTATTTCCCACTACTTTCAGAATAAATGTTTTTATTTTTAGGATTAATGCCCTTGGATTATTAGGCAGTTGGAGTTTGTTTTTCCTTAGAGTGCTTGCTTGCAATACCAGATCTGAATAAAGCTGCTGTTTGGTCAGAGAAGAAAACTTCAGTTCTGTATATCATACTGCATACTAAGGAACCTCCAGTTGCAGTCATATTCTTTCTTTACTTGTACTTCTGTCCACAGACATAGAGGTCCATGCTGATTTAAACTTCTGATTATTTTCATATATGCCACTAATTCCTGCCTTCTCTACTCGTCATTGTACAAGTTTTAAAGGGAAGGAGCACACTGAAGCTTTTTCTATCATTTAATTGGAGAAAAGATTCTCATAGACTCCTCTACCTGGGCTGGCTTCCAAATGTGATCCTCAGATCTCAACCTCCTGAGTAGCTAGGATTATTGGCATGAGCCACTGGTGCCAGGCAACTTGTCACATTGTTTTTTCCCACCAAATGTCCATCCAATTTGTAGAAAATCAAACTTTGGCTTTGTCAGGATTGATTGCAATCATGATCATTTCCATGATTTCCAACTCTGGGCTTCATAGGACTAGGAAATTTGGTTAAAACTGCCTCGTTCATGCCAAATCTTAGGTCCTTTTGACTCTGTGATGATAGTGTGCTAGAAATGAGACTGGAGGGAAGAACTCAGAGGCCCCTTCATCTTCTGCTTTTGTTGCTCTCAATCTGTTTATGAGGGCCTTTAGAAGTGTCTTCTTAGCCACGATGCTTGCATCAAGCATCTTTCCTGAATAGCCATACTTTTAACTATGGTCCTCTAGAGAATGCTCCCTTTTCATGTTAGCAAATGATACAAGGAAGAAGGTTTTCAAGGTTCAATAAATTACATGTGCATGAAATCAAACAGATGTAAGCACGTTTATTAGTGAAAATTTGTGAATGGTGAGTCACATTTCACAACAGCAGTGTACCATTTAGGAAACCCAAGAGGTTTAGAAAATTAAAATGTATTCCTTTGGAGCAGAATATATGTACATGTAAGTTCATCAGAAAAATATTTTCCTCTTAAATAATATGGTTAAGAGCAATTAGTTCTAAGGACTGATGTTTTCTACCATGGAAATAGGGAGGGGACATAATTTACAACTTTGCAGGAATTTAGTTGACATTGTCCAGGGTTAGTAAAGTGAATCTAACGTGAAGCGTGCTTGCCTAGCAAGCATGAAGCCCTGGGTTCAATTCCTCAGCACCACAGAAACAGAGAAGGACAGAAGTGGTGCTGTGGCTCAAGTTTCAGATTGCTAGCCTTGACCAAAATAAGCCAGGGACAGTGCTCAGGCCCTGAGTCCAAAGTCCCAGGACTGACAAAACAAAAACAAACCCAACAACATAAAAAAACACTCCAAATGGGAAACAGAGGCTGGACAAATCCAGCCCCTGCCTCATGAGACTTCCAGGCTTCATTCAAGGACTGCCATCTAACACCAAGGGAGCCTACTGCTAGCCTTCTCCAGGAGGGGCCACATTTCTGCCTTTTATCCCTAATGTCGACGCCCTTTACGAGCAGGAAGCAGCCAGAGAGTCATCGTCCTTTTCCATACCTATTAAAAGGCTGGAATGTCAGGTCCCTCCTGGAGGGCTCCAAGTAGATGCCCCCACCTTATTAAGTGTCCACCCAGTTACTGGGTAACGAGCAGGCCTGGAGGCAGGTACCTTCCCCTTCCCTGAGGTCACATCCTGGCCCAATCAACCTGGCCCAATCCCCTGCCCTAGATTAGGCAGGGCTGGTTGAGGGTCACCCAGTCTCTCCCTTCTCTCCCTCCTCTTTGGCAATGAATCATCACCACCACAGGCCAGCTGTTCTGTAATAAACTTTTCTCTCCCGCTTTAAAATAAATATCAATAAAGGGAAACAGAGCTGAGCTCAAGTGGTAGAGCATTGGCCTGAAGGACGTCAAAGCTTAGGACAGTGCTCATGTTGAGTTCAAGCACAGGCTCCCCGTCCCTACCCCCAATGCTTCTAATTACGAAGATATGTATATATATTTTTTCCTTGATTGAAATTTAGTACCTACATAAATTTGACAGTATACTGTTGAACCTGGGTAACTGCAGTCGAAATCAGGATACGGGGGATGCAAGGCGAGTGAACCAATGCATACTTTATTCCAAGAGGGCCAGGGTTTATATAGGGTTAGAAACCAATATTACAATTACAGGGTAAAAGATCAATACAGCATGACATTTGTCTTAAATACAGAAGTGGAGGAAATTTCCTCCTGTGAGGGCAGGAACTTGATACAAATGCCGTTCTAATTACAGGAGGTAGTGACTACAAAGATTATTGATATCAAAACAAGGAACTGTATACAACCTAGGTAGAACTATAATTATCTCCTAGCTACTATCTCCTTAAGGCTAGATAACATCAATCTTGACTTCTCCAAATACCTGTGAAATAACAGTGAGGAGACTTTCCTGTTTACAGTGAGACTCTAGTGAGGAGACTTTCCTGTTTACAGTGAGAATCTAGTGAGGAGACTTTCCTGTTTACAGAGAGAATCTAACACTAAAGGCAGCAAGTCTCCCTGAGGAGACTTGCTAAGTAGGGGAAAAAGGAGATTCTCACAACAACTGGTGGCTTCCTTTGGCCCACAAACACCAGAAATTCCTTACTGGGAATGTGTTCCCAAGGGCCTATTAGTGTGCTAATGAGGCATCAGAGTAACCGTGCCGGGGCTAAATTTTTCCACTGGTTGGAGACTTTAATTCTCCAACAATTCCCCCTTTTTTATTAATTTTCCACAGCCGCTTCTCTGGAAAGTTTAAGGGCAGTTAGTAAAACATCAGAGGAATTACTCCTAGCGAAACGCTTCATTATAGCTATGATGGAACAATATCCTAAGAAAAAGACACATATCAAAAGTATCAAGGCAATAGAGGCACTTCCAACACTATGGGTAATACTTTGCCACCACCCCCTAGGGTCTAGTCCTTCTAAGGTCTGAGCTAGTCCTTGGGCTATATCATCAATAGTAGAGGCATCTGGCAATTCCTTTTGAAAAGCTTCAAAAACCTCCCTGTACAAGCTTTGTTCACTTAACGTACCATTTAGTAGGGCTCCATCTATAAGCATTTGTATATCATTCCATTCACATTCAGAGGCATTATATTTATAAGGTGTTACACAGACATGACTAGAATTCCAATCGCAAGTCAAAAACAATCGTTGCTGTAAAGCCAGATATTTCTGTCCAAGCCAAAACACTCCTCCTTTAACAGCTTCTAACTCATCTTGAAGGTGGGCATTTACTTCCAGCTGGTGTTGCCACAGATTGTGGGAGTCCTGGTGCCACTGCACCATAAAGTCATGAGTTTGTACAGATTGTCGCAATGCGGCTCCGGATACTGCTGCAGTTGTAGCAATGGCAATCAGTCCAACAAGTCCTGCAATAATCAGTCCAATGGCACGACGACTCCTCCTCAGAAGCCGCTTGAAAAACTGCATTACCAGTCCTTGTACAGGTCCTCCAGCCCAGGGACGATGCATGCGAACAGGAACCCAAAGGGAGTTGCGCTGGGTTAAAATCATGATCCTATCTTGACTAAAATTAAAGGTGACATTGTTATTCAAGCAAGTATACAATTTACAATTTATGCAGGTAATGGCATTCTTTGTTATGTTTATGGGGCCGACCATCAGTACTTGTGGAAAATGAACACAAGCAGAGATATTGTAGGTCTTTACAACTGTGAAGTTGTAGGAGGCCGAGGACCTTTTAGATCCTGAGTAAGTTCCATTGGCCAGCAATACGGGAGCCAGAGAAGCTGCTAATTTCCAGAGATGACGTTGTGGAGGAAATAGCCTGTCTCCATGGGCGAGAGCAGGCCGGGGGTCACTAAAGCCTGCTCCAAACCACCCTAAAAACTGTTTAGCAGACATGGCATTGGACATGTTCATAGATAAAGTAGGTTCACAAGATGAGTTATATTCAGTGCAGTTTTTCAACCACACACCAAAAGGTCCCCAATCATACCAAGTATGCTGGGATGTATTCCAAATAGTTGGAAAACTTCCTCGACAACTTTCCCAATGTCTTTCAGTAAAGTTCAGGTTCAGATAAGTAAAATTGTCACATTTAGGCAGGCCAGCAGGGCTAGCATAATTATCTAATTTATAGGTATGAGATCCCACAGACCAGGAAGACAGTCTAATCAGCCGAGTTCTACTGGAGTTATATGAACCTCCATGCTGAATCCAATATTGATATCTAAAAGGGTAACATGGGGAACGGCCTTGACAGATAGCTTTAGAGAACTGAGAATAAGAGAAGTTAAATGATCTTTCCTCTTCCATAGGAAAGACTGGAATGCCAGACCCATAGAGGGAGAGAGTAAATTAGGAATAGATGTAAAAACAGAGACAGGGGCTTTTGTCCATAAATATGGATGTAATAAAGGAGGGTTAGAAATATAGGCCCAATACATTACCTCTGATGTAGCCCCTACAGGTTACCAGTGCACACCTGTCCATTTGAATGGCCTTATCACTTGAATGAGAATGTCTCACCCCCTTGATGGACAGAGGGGTGTTTGTTGCTGGATCCACTGGAGCAGGTGCTAGAAAGATGGGCTGTCTTCTGTAGAAACATAAGCATACCCTCGCCCCTGGGTTAACAACTCCCCGGGGACCCAATCTAGCCCAACCCCCAATCTAATCCAAACCGGCTGCTGTTTGTTTTGCATAGGCGGAGCTAGGAAGTGTCGCTCAGCTCTTGCTAAAACATCTCCTTGAGACAAATTTAAAAAGTTAAGGACAAATAATGCTTCTGCAATGACAGCAGGGGCTGTTTTATAAATACTTTTCATAGAAGTTGCATATCCCTCAGTACTATCCATACTCCCCCTCTTTAGTTTTGTAATTTGTGTTTTTAATGTATAATGAGCTCTTTCTACTATACCTTGACCTTGAGGATTGTATTCAATTCCTGTAACATGAAAAATGTTATGAAATTCTAAAACTTTTCGTACTTGTTTACTGGAATAAGCTGGTGCATTGTCAGTTTTATTTGAGAAGGAATCCCCATGACTGTGAATGTTTCTAGTAAATGTTGAATGACATGAGTCCCTTTTTCCCCTGGTAGAGGTGTTGCCCAAATAAAAGAAGAATGTGTATCAATGGATACATGCACATATTGTAAGCGGCCAAATTCAGGGATGTGTGTTACATCCATTTGCCAAATTTTATTAGGAGCAGTTCCTGACGTGTCAATTTTTGAGGGCTACATAAATCCGAATCTCCTTGAAGAATGGAAAATAGGTTGAAGGGCAAAGCCAATTGATGTCCCTAGTAACTTTTGAAAATTATTAAGAGTTTTAAACTCTTTAGTACGAATTTTTATTAATTGGGGGGTAATTACTTGTCTTTTAACTAAATATCCCAGATACTTAAATGGTTCTTCTGTTTAAATGAATTTTATCAGGGGCAATTATTAAATTATACTGTTGAAAGTCTAAAGGCAAAATTTGTAACAATTTTGATACAATATTTTTATCAGGTGCAGCAAATAATAAATCATTTTATTGAAAACCTGTAAAACAAACTGGAGTAGTAATTAAACAATCATCTTGATAGCCATCGTTTCCCTATATCCAACTTAAAACAAACATTTTAAATTTCATATCTCAGAATACATTTTTGATCTCAAGTCTTTTACCAAGCCTGGTTGTATTAAAAGAAATCTGGAGCCTAGGTATCACCCATTGCTTCATGCTGCTTGTTTTTCACTTCCAAATTTCTTATCTAGAAAGGCATTCTAAAACCTTTTAAAGTAGAGGCTTTCACAACTTTACCTCAGCCTGTATTTGCATAGAAAAACTGAAGCCCAGGGGGCACATTGCCTCCTGGTTGTCTGCTTTAAAAGAGCCATTTTCCTATATACAGAGAGTTAATGAAAGTTGTGTACTTCTATCCCCCATTAGTTTATATACTTTAAAATATTTACCTGATTATATGTGACTTAAGATAGTTAATCTTACTGTTACATTACAGTATACACTTAAAAAATTTAGTACCTGATTCATTAAATTGATACCCAAAACAATTGTAACAAGAGTACACTTAGCAGTGTGCCCCAGAATTATAACCATGAGATTTCAGAGTTAGCATATTTGCCTTTTTGATACATCCAAATTGCAAACCTGTACAGAAATCGAGTTATATCAGGTAAATAAACTTTTAACTCTCCTTTAAGATATTCCAATTTTAATCCATCCTAAGGGGCAGTTTTAGAAGTATCAGTCAAATCATACATTTTACCCTGAGGTTTCCAATGTTTATACCTGAAAACAAAAGAAATAAAAGAAAGGCCTCCATTGGCCTGTCCTATAGAATGGGCCTATCTCCATCCTACTCCTTAGAGCTTGATGAACTGCCTTGGGGCCAGCTTGCCCTCTCCCACTATGAATGGACGCCACCCTACGGCTGTCCCATCACGTGGATTGGCTAAACTGCACTTTTGTCAGTTTACCCCTCACTACTGAGGATAGGTTCAAGGGCCCATGCTAAGTTCTTATTTATTTATTTATTTATTTATTTTTAACCATGAATTAAAGAATTTTTAACTATAGTTCCTTTTAAAATAAATAATCCTTTAAAGCTTTTGGTAATGCCCAAATTCAATGATCTTTTGAAGTTTAAAGTTAAACTAACCTATTTTTACATCATACATTTTTAATCTTGAACACATTCACACCCACATACATTAGTGCGCGCGCACACACACATACATACATTCACATATGTAAGTATTAATGTAAACAGAACTTAAAAGCAGTCCAAACAACTATCAGCCATACATTTTTTAGTGGCAAAAGGTATATTTTCCAATCTTACTCTTGTAATGACCAAAACTTAAAACAAAACCTTTAATGAATGATTTTAGCATTGTTTAGTCTTATTCGCTAGGAACTATTAGTTTTAGCAAAGTATCTTAGCATACTAAACACTGAAGATAACTGGGTTGGGGTCCCCTGGAGTATTACTGAGTCCACCTAGCACTTGACTCTTAGTGTTTACTCTCAGGCTAAGATTAGCCTAGCCAGCTGTTTGAACTCAGCTCTTAGCAGCCTGCACTTTTTCTGCCTTCTTGCAGAAGGAGACACAGTACCTAGTAAATGTTTTGCCCATAGACATGTAAATGGACAACAGAAATAAGGGAAACAAAAGTTTAAAAGTTTAAAACTGGTGCCAATCTCAAAGACAAAACTAGTCAAGACAAAACAGAACATAGAAACAGAGGCTTTTACGCCTTGGATGGCATGTCCAGCGTCCACAAGCTGCCAGCCAGAGTGATGGAAAGTCCATAGGGCCCTGAAAATTCTCAGGGGGATCCTCCCCAGTGGAGATTTCCATCCCCTGGCAATCAACCTGCCGAGGCCGCCCACCAGAGGACTTTTTTCCCAATTTAGCACTCCACACGAAACACAACTAATCAAACAAGGACAAAGACACATGAAACATGTAGCGCAGGCGCAAATTAAAAGTGCAGTTGCAGTAAAAATTCTCTTGGGAAGTAAAAGAAAAATCACTAGTCCTTCCCCAATTCCAGGCTGATGGACTAAAACAGGGAATGTGTTCCCAAGGGCCTATTAGTGTGCTAATGAGGCATCAGAGTAACCGTGCAGGGGCTAAATTTTTCCACTGGTTGGAGACTTTAATTCTCCAACACCCAAGCAATTAAAGGGCTCAATTCAATAAAAATTAATAGCTTGAGGCACTCAACCTTTTTTCTTGGAGGCTGCCAAAACTTTCTTATTTTAATATTCCATTTCAACATCTAGGAAATGTGAATGCTAGAGAGGATCCAATCACTGAACATTTCTAAAGTCACATAGGTGTATGCGCTAGGACTCATAGATTATAGGGCTTTAAAATTATATGGATCAAGAACTATTACTGTGCTGTAGAAGTGTGGCCTGACCTTGTATGTTGATTCAGCTTAAGCTCATTGAAATAATAGCACATATTTCAATGGTCAAAGATGAGAAATACATTCACATGCAAGTCATACAGTAACTATAATAATACAATAATAACTGGGCCAGAAAATTCATGGGCTGGACTGTGAAATCAGAAGCTGATATGTAGAAATGCTGTCTGAATTGGGTTTTCTGAAAGGACCCTAAGGTGTTTACTACTGAGTGAAATTTTCTTTTGTCCTTTTTTTTTTTTTGTCAGTCATAGGATTTGAACTCGGGGCTGGGATTCTCTCTGAGCTGTTTTGTTCAAGTCCAGTACTCTATCACTTTGAGCCACAGTGCCACTTGTGCTTTTGTGGTGGTTAATTGGACATAAGAGTCTCACAGAATTTCCTGCTCAGACTAGCTGTTGATCTGTGATCATCAGACCTCAAGCTCGTGAATAGCTAAATGTACTGGTGTGAACAACTAATGCCTGGCTGAATTTTTCTTGTGACCTATGTGTTAATAATTTCCAAGCCTTTTTATTTGTCATTGGAGACATATGAAACCTAAGTTCTCCTGGGATAGTGTTCTAATATTTACCTGTAGGCCAAATATATATTGGCTGCTAACTCTTTCAGAAGAGTCAATTAAAAAATTTCAAAACTGAATAAGTTGGTTAAGATTGCTCCTTTCCCAGTTCTGTTTTGCCCCTTTTTAGCCTTCTGTCTTTCAATCAGGCTGATTATTTTGCAACGACTGTTGCAACTTTAGACTCAAAAGAAAAGCTCTAAATTACTACGAATGGGTGATGATCAAGGATATTATACTTGAGTTCCTGTCTAATTGAATGTAATGGCACTTGAGAATAAAGATGTTCTCATCCTTTTGACATCGCCAGGCATCCTTTTCGGAAGGGTGAATGGAAAGGTGCGAAAATGAAGGCCATGGGTATTGTTGGGCTCAAAGTGTCATTCCAGGAGCATGGCAGGTGTTAGTTCTATTGTGCAAGGCAAGGTTTGAATCATCCACATGGCATTTTTGTTGAGTTTTAGAGGAAATATTGGCTAAGAAGAACCATTCTAGAGGGTGGCAAGCCACGAAAACAGAAAATCTGCCTGATAAAGAAGAATTTTGGGTGAGACACCATATTGAGGAAATGTTGACAATGTTTGCTAATATATGGCAGTTCATTTCTCTTACCAAACAGAACTCTGGTCCAAGAGTGGAAGTGAGTAGGGAATAAATCTCTATTGAAAATAAGAAGTCCTCCACCACACACATAGTTGTGTCACATAATTTCCTTTTATTTGCTGGCGTCATCATCCTTGATAGAATTCAGCAGTTAGTAGTAGAGATCAGTTCTTGCCTAGACCACACTTAACTAACTTCCATCTTGAAACAACTTCTAAAGTCCAGAATGTTCCCTTCCTTAGCTTATTCTAGTCTTTTGAGATCTTGCTGACTTTTTAAAATGGGATGTTTCTTGCTCAGCATGTTCAATAAAACCCGCTTGTGTAAGAAATGCACCCATCCCTCCAAAAAGACTCACACGATAAGTACAATCTTAAGTACCAATTATGTGTCAAGCCTGTGCTAGGCACACGCAAAGTATTTTGTTGACAGTTGATCATCTGTGAGAACTTATAATGACATTGCGATGTTAGCAGGTGTGTGGAGAAGCAGGGTATATGGAGGAAAGAAGAGATGGATCTGTATTTTTCCCAGTGTGTTGAAGGAAATGTTGAAGGAAGGGAAAGGAAACAGTCCCATGACTACTTGCTCAAGGCGCTGTACAAAGTCTTTTGGCATTTTGTTAGTAGATTGATGGGTGGCCAACATCTACGCCCATTGTTACTGTACATCCCTTATGCATGACTGGCCTTTTAAATAAACTTTCTGGAGATCAGCTTGACATTGCAGGCTATGTGAAATTTTGCCTGGGATTGAATAAAAATGGGTATTTCATGGAATTTTTTAATAGAATACAGGAGACAGAATCATCATGAGTTTTTTGAAAAATAACTTTTGCCATAAAGACCACTTGTTTGCGAGCAGAGGCAGATCTGGTCTCTGGTCAGCTTCTATTCCCTCAGGCTCCTCTGCGGATTCTGTTGTTGGCCTCATTCACGGTCTCTCTCTTGGGTGGTCAGATGTTACAAAGGGCATCACACATCTCTGTCTTGCTTTGGGCCTGGACACACTGATCTTTTTGTTACAATAGGGTTGGTCACCTCGAACTCAACCCTGTGAAAGGTCTGAGGAAATGTGGTTGGAGATGACAACCATGTGACAGATTGCTGTCAGTTCAAGGCCGGTTCCTTGTCAGGGTTGAAAGGAATGACAGGATTATGGTCCCTGGGAAGAGCTCACAGGGGCCTTTCTCAGGGCCAAGGGCACATGGCTTATTCCATGGGGATCATTACACAATACTCAATCATTACACAATATGCAGCACTCGATTCCTAAGGCCTTGATGGTGCGGGGAGGTTGATTTTTACTTCCTCTCCTGTTTTTTGGCTATGTTTATAATTCCTAACATAGTCACTTGGAAAGAGTTGGTAGATAACTTCTCCGGGCCCCTCCCGTGATTCCATCCCTTCTCCTTCTGTGTGAAAACTCATTTTGTAATTTAAACACAAAGAGCAGTTCAATCACCTGTCACTCATGGTCTCAATTACTTGTGGTAATATTTATTTAGCTGCTCTACTGTGGTGGCACTTACTAAAAAATTCATAGAGAATATTAATCAGCTATAATATTATGATAGTATTACCATATTACTGTACAACATTATAAAACAGATTCACAGCAGAGTGTGCTTAGAAAATTTCTAAGTACTGTATGCAAGCATTTAGGTTCTTGACCTAATTAAATATTCATTACGCTAACTTAATTCATTTAGTAATTATTTTCAGATTATATATATAATATGATTTCCCAGTAGTATTTCCAGGGGCTTATATACATATACTTAATGTAATGTTGTGGGTTTTTTTTTTTGCCAGTTCTGAGGCTTGAAATCAAAGCCTTAGCACTGTCCCTGAGATGCTTTTGTTCAAGGCTAGCACTCTACTATTTGAGCCACAGCACTACTTCCAGCTTTTTCTGTTTATGTGGTGGGGAGGAATGGAACTCAGGGCTTCATGCATGCTAGGCAAGCACTCTGCTGCTAAGCCACATTGCCATTCTAACATCTTGGGTCTATTTATGAATTGTTCATTGTGCCAGTCCTGAGGCTTGAACTCAGGGCTTGGGTGCTGTCCTTGTACTTTTGTGCTCAAGACTAGTAGTCTACCATTTGAACCATAGGTCCACTTCCAGTTTTTTTGGTAGTTATTTGGAGATGACTCTGACAAACTTTCCTGCCTGGCTGGCTTTGAGCTGTGATTCTCAGCTCATAGACTCCTGAGAAGTTAGGATTACAGGTGTGAGCCACTGGCACTTAGCAGCTATTTTTTTTTGTTTTAAAATCTGATTGGAAAGATAATTTACAATATTTTAAGTGATGGACTGTTTTTCCTAAGTCAAGTATTTTGACATATTTTCTAGGTAAACAGTCATGTTGATGTAAAATATTACATGGAAATATGTTTATGTGTTTATTATGTGGAAGACAGCAATTTGCTTTCTATAATTGTTCATTCACTTGTGAAAAGCCTTTTCCTTCTGTAAATCAGTCTAAAGCTACAAAAATAAGTCCTGAACTATTAGAATCTTATTAAACCATGTATTGGGCACTCTCTCTTCTCTTCTCCTCTCCTCTCCTCTCTTCTCCTCTCCTCTCCTCCCCTTCCCTCCCCTCCCTTCCTGTCCCCTCTCCTCTCCTCTCCTCTCTTCTCCTCCCCTCCCCTCCTCTCTTCTCCCCTTCCATCCCCTCCCCTTCCGTCCCCTCTCCTCCTCTCTCCTCTCTTCTCACACCACCTCTAGTAACAAGGTTTGAATTCAAGGCTTAACCCTGCCATGTATGCCCGCTCAGCTGCTACTTTGCCACTTACACATCTAGCCCAGCATTTCACTGGTTAATTGGAGATGGAGTCTTTTGGACTTTACTGCTTGGGCTGGCTTTGAACCCTGATCCTCTGGATCTCAGCTTGCTGAGTAACCAGGTTTACAGGCATGAGCCCCAGGTGCCTGGCTAAATCATGTGTTTTAATTTTAACCTGTTTTGTTATGTTCAATGTACACAGCTTAGAAATATGTGATGACAGTAATTTGTATGCAGCAAACTACATTATTCCTAGAGAATTAGAGGGCACATTTTGGTCATGAGGATTTTTTAAAAAAATAGATGAGTAGAACCCTTGAAATGACAATTAAAAAAATAAGATGGCCCAATATGTATATGAGGAAGTATGATGTAAAACACAATTTAATGAGTTGTATGGTCCTAGATGCTATGAATTCTGAGGATCCAACAATGAGGTGTGAGCTTTCATACAGCTCAGCTTTCTAAAAATTGCTGTTAATTGATCTTACATTAATTATCTCATTTCATTGCTAGAACAACCTGAATATTAGATCGGGTAAGTGTTGAAATCATAATTTGCATATAAGAAAACATAGCCTAATGTATGAAACTGTAACCCATCTGTACATCACTTTGACAATAAATAAGTAATTATTACAAAAAAACGAAAAGGAAAACACATAGAGAGGCTGCTGGCTACTCCAAGTGGAGGTGATGGTGTCTTTCTAATTATAAGGCACATGGTAGCTGTGAGGATTATTCTAAAAAAAGTTTGCTGATCAAAGATGGCCTTTAGAACTTTTGATAACATTGAAAACTACTAGGTCAATCATGACTGCTCTCAACCAACTAATTATGCCCATTTAGAAGTAACAATTATTTGAGAGGATATCATCTTGACAGCATTTTCTATTTTCTGAAAAAAAAAGAAATGTAAGGTTAGACTCCTTTTCTCTATACTGATGATGATGTAGGAGCTCAATGTAGTTCAGTGCCAATGTGATCTTTTTAAATACGACCTATGAAGTTCTGCCTGATGCTTTGCTCATTTGAGCTAAATTTAAAAATTCAAATGCGAGGGGCTTTTAAAAAATAAGTAAGGAATATATTTCTAACAAATGTTTAATCTCTTATTGGAAAACTAGCACTTTGTTGATTCTTTGTTTTTGTTATTGTTTGTGTTGCATGAACGCAGGTGCTGTCCCTGAGTTCATTCACTCTCTTCCTCTCTCTCTCACTTACTCTCTTTCTTTTATCCTTCCTTCCTTCCTTCCTTCCTTCCTTCCTTCCTTCCTTCCTTCCTTCCTTCCTTCCTTCCTTCCTTCCTTCCTTCCTTCCTTTGTTCCTTTGCCAGTCCTGGACTCAGGTCCTGAGCAAAGTTGCCCGCAGTTTTTTTTTTTTTTTTGCTCAAGGCTACCACACTACCACTTGAGTCATTGCTCCACTTTTTGCTTTTTTCTATGTATGTGGTGCTGAGGAACCGAACCCATGGTTTCATGTATACAAGGCAAGCACTCTACCACTAGGCCATATTCCCAGCCCTTCTTCCTTTCTTTTCAAGGCTAGTCCTCTGTCACTGTGAACCACACTGCCACATCCAGGTGTTTGTTTTCCTTTTTGTTTTGTAGTTAACTGGAGATGAGACTCTTTAAGAGACATTCTTGTCCTCATTGGCATTAAACCATGATCCTCAAAGCTCTGCCTCTTGAGTAGCTAGGATGACAGACAGGCATGAGCCACCAGCACCCTGCACATTGGGACACTTGTAAAATGTAGATTTTATGCTTAAATACCTCTTCTCCACTGCCTTATGGAAGGAGCCCAAGTTGACCCCAGCCTTTTTAAAATTTTCCTAATACTTATAGCATTCAGCAATAGGAATTCCTGGTTTCTAGAAACTTGTTTTCTTCCTGCTTTTCTGTCTCTGTCTCTTCTTCCTGGAATCTTCCCCATTCATGTCTGCCTGTCAAATGGCTACCCAGCCTTAATGACCTACACAGACGTCAAGTTGAAATGATAAGCATTCTCTTAAATCCTCCAGGTAGATCAGAAGCTGTGCTAGTACTGGTTATATTGCTCTTCCTAATAATGCCACATAATTCACATGCAGTTTGTTTCTGAGCTGGTCTGTCTCCCTTGTGTCTTCCTCTATAGCACATTTGTATCAGAGTTCTATGGAGAGTTGGGAAACAGATCTCAATGAACTCGTGTTCCAATAGGAGGTGATTTGGTTCATTCTAGCTGATACCTCTATTGTCTGTATCTATTTGATAATGGGGTTGGGTTCAAGGACTTCCAAATGTCATTCTTGCCTTTAAATTTGGCCTTGTAAAACAATTTATTTTAATAATAGTACACGGAAGTTTACATTCTGTTATATTTTGTTAAATGGAGATACTGTAATTCTTTTTTTTTTAAACCTTGAAGTCTTTGTACAAAGGAGTTGTATTCACCATATCAGTTGAGTACAATGCATCCCCTTCCTTCATTCTCCCCATCTCTCCTAGCCTCATGACTTGCCTCAGCTTTCTTATCCTTAAAAGATATGTACAAGGTACACCACATGTGGGTAGAGAATGTTACAGGTTGAACAATACTGAAACATATTGCATCTGTGAATGAAGATGGCAAAACAAAACTCAGTGAAAGCTATTGAATAATAGGGGTTGAGAGGGCAGAGAATGTGAGAGTAAAAGAAGGATTAATTTAACATAATGTATCATCATTTATAAAATCTCTTTTAAAAGGTGCTAAATTGAAGAGCTCTTTTTCTGCAAGTAGTGTTTGCAGTAAAAACGTTGTTCGAATTTTGAGATGATTTTCCCCTTTTTATTAATATTAAATTTAGTACAAATATTGTAAAAGTTAAATAATTTTCCCCCAGACACTCAATGTTCGATCTTATAATGTGAAATAGAAAGGAAATCAGCATGCAGAGTAACTATGTTGTGAAGGTTTGAAAATAAATATATATATATATATATATATATATATATATATATATATATATATATATATATATATAAATGTACTCCCTTGAAAGACACTGGTCAAATTTCTCTTCTGCAAAGTTCACAGTATATGATGTGACAGTACTATTTAATATAATTAACTACAGAGGTTTAGTAAATGTTGCCCTCCAAAGAAAAAATCCAAGATGGTAGGTGGGATTTTCACATTACGGTGAGTACAGTGTTGAAGTAGACATAGTTGGTCTCCTGGGTGTGCTTTATCACTAAATGCAAGAGCTCCACTCACCTAATTTATTTTAGCAAGGGAAAGACTATGCTCTTGAATAGACACTTAGGTCAGAGAAAATACGTTCAAAAGAGTTAGTTTCAGCTAGGTAAAGTAGGATTTGGTACACTCGGCATTTTCTCTTCCAATTTTTTCTAGAAGCCAGCATTATTTTTAATGACCTTCATTAAATTTTTACAAATCAGCACTGCTTATCCATGTTCTTAAAGATTTTTGCACTTAAATGTTTTGGAGTAAATACCAGTAACATAAATAGTGCCATATTCATAATGTGTCTAAAATAGTATGCTGGTTATTTCCCCCCACTTAGGTAGCATTGGTGTAGCCAGTAGAAAGGACTCAGTTGGAGGATCAGAATTGTTGGAAAGTCTGGCTCCACTGTTAATGAGTAGTTTAGGATTGGAAGGTCTTTAAGTGCTTCCAGCCTAAGTTACCTACTCCATCAAAAATAGAAAGAGAAGCGCCTCTTGATGATTAGCAATACTGCATGGAGCTCTCTAGAACTAATACAGCATCTAAGGAATTAAGTCTATAATCACTGCCATAGAATGACGCTAGTTAAGAGGTATGTTATTATGGTCTTCAGAGTCAAAGTTTTAATGAAAGAATTGTATGCTACAGGTTTTCCAGTGCCCAGCCCATGTTAGTCTTAATAAATACTAAAGAACTGAGTTAGTAAAATGGTGTGCAAAGAATGTTTACTTGAGCGTCTCATTGGTGCCATATGGTATAAATATGAGTAGGATAACTGCAAAGAAGCTTCAGAGTGGAGAAGTATCCAAATATCCTCAAATTCTCGAGCTGTCCAGAAAAAGAACTTGGCTCCATTCTCCAGAAAGTTCCAACAGAGGAACTTGCCTCCCATGGCTTCGGCTGAGGATAGACATGGTTTCAGGGGAAGGTGGTCACTTCCAGGAAGGTCCCACTCTGGTGGAAAATGGTCTCCTTGTAAGGGCAGGAGTCCTGTGGGGCCTCATTCGTTGTGGAACCTTACTAAACCTGGCTGGCCTCGCCTGAGCAGGGAAAACACGCCATGTTTAGCATTTACTCAACTTTGCTCATTCATACTAGGGTATCATGATGGACCCTGAGTCTTTTTCTGTTTCATTAATTATTGAATTAGGTTTGCGTGTATCTTTACATGTTTCATTTTAGAGTATGTTGTGCCTGTTGGGTGCTTGAATTCAGGGCCTGGGAGTGGTCTGAATTTTTACTTTTTTAAAATCAAGATTAGTGCTCTACCACATGAGCCACAGCTCTACTCAGAGGCTTTTTTTTTTTTTTTTGACTGGTTACTTGGTGATAACAGGCTCACAGTCTTACTGGTAGGGCTGGCTTCAAACAGCAACCCTCAGCTCTCAGCCTCCTCAGTAGCTGGAGTGTAAGCATGAGCCAATGGTGCCTAGCATATTTTGTTAGTTTTTGAGAAATAGCTCATACAGGTTAATTGAAAAGCAGTAAAAAATTATTTTTTCTTATTCTTTAATGAAACAGCTTACTTAACAAGAAGAAATTCCAGAACAGGTATCTTGTGTGTTATGGAGAGGTGGTCTATGTCCATGCATAACAGTGGCTTGTTTTGCTCGCTTTGCATTCTTGGATACTAGACATTGCTTTCCACCTCAACAGCCATACTTTACGGTATGAAATATATATATATATATTTTTATATATATATATATGTATGTATTACTACATACGTAGGAATCATGAGGATGTGGGCATACATTCTTTTTCTAGCAGAGTTATTTTGTATAATGAAGTATTTTCTCTGCAGAGAAATCAAAGGAAAACGGTAAATGCTAAAATTATTGCAGATGTTCTTTAGTCACCCAAATCTCTTGATGCTGATGCTATTTCCTCTGCATTGTTGCGTGTTCTCCTTGTATTATGTTACAGATAGAAAAGCTTTTTTTTCTGGAAAAAAAAAATGCTCCGAAGTGAATTTTCAATCAGTGTGACAACTTAATTGCAGTCCAAATTTTATGGTGAAATAATTTCAACATTTGAAAGTTTTAGATTTTTCCCCGAAATAATTTCTTGTTCCATGTACAGTTTTTCCATTACTAATGAAGTGATCTTGATGAATTTGTGTCAGAAATAAGGAAAGTCGCAATGGGCTAGATCTAAACAGCAGATGAACAGTAAGAACAGGACTCCAGTTCTCTTAGGCTGGCTCATCCAATGTTATCCATAAGGCAGATACAGGAAGTTATGCTGACTCAAGAAAAAGAGCAAAGAATTAAACATTTTCTTATGCTGAAAATTACAATGGGATTTTATTTAGTTTGGTCAAGAACACTGTGAACATTTTTTTTGAGCTTTTCTCTAGTTTCCTTATTTTGTGGTGGTCTTCAGATTACTAGATCTTTACAAATCCACATGAGTAAAGAACATTTACTGTTCTGAATTGAAATAGGTTGTTTGTTTGTTAGCTACATCTTACCTTTAAGGTCGCTAGAGGATTTAATTTGACTTGTATTTTAGACTTCATTTTTAATGAGTAGAAATTATACTGGAAGGCAGGGTCTGGCTGTGTTGCCTTGGCTGGTATTAAGGCAAAGTGCTCAATCAATTCTTCTGTCTCAGAGTCTGGAGTCACTGGGTCTGAAATGTGAGCCCCGGTGCCCCAATACCCAGCTTCATTGCATTTCCTTATTTTCCCAGGTATAGGGATGAGAATTTGATTGTGTTTGTCATTGAGTGACAAAAGAATTGGGAGTGTGTTTCATCTTCCCCCTCTTCTCTCTCCTTCTCTTCACCTCTCCTTTGTCTTCCCATCCCCTTCTCCCTTCCTTCCTTTCCTATTCCTCTCCCCTCCTTCTCTTGTCCCTTCCCCTTTCTCTCCCTCTCTTTCCCCTTGCCCCTCTTCTGTTCCGTTCTCTCCCCCTATCCAGCTTTCTTCTTTTTCTTTTCTTTTTTTTTTTTTTTTTTTGGCCAGTCCTAGGCCATGAACTCAGGGCCTGAGCACTGTCCCTGGCTTCTTCCTGCTCAAGGCTAGCACTCTGCCACTTGAGCCACAGCGCCACTTCTGGCCATTTTCTGTATATGTGGTGCTGAGGAATCGAACCCAGGGCCTCATGTACTCGAGGCAAGCACTCTTGCCACTAGGCCATATCCCCAGCCCTCTTATTCTTTTCTTGCAGCACTGGGAATCAAACCCAGGGTCTTGAGCATGCTAGGCCAACCCAAATGGAGTTTTTTTCTGATATTATATTTGGAAAAAATGACTGTGTTTTTCAAATATTGTTAATCCCCTAAAATTCTCATCCCCCAAACACAATAATCCCAAACCCTATGGAAGTTCACAGCCAATTAAACTAGTTGTAGTTGAGTATTTGAGTTTGTTCTTCTCCATCATGAGATTTAGGATGACCTCAGATGTGGGCCATGCAGTTAATCTGACAAAGGCACGGGCCATACCAGCCTGGAGAGGACTTCCAGAAGCAGGTTGTCCAGAGTCTGGCTTGACATTATTATAACTAGATTATAACTGTAATTTTGGGTTGGTTTTCATCAGACAATGACATGCAATTCAGCTATACAGAAAGAAATGTGTATCCACAATTTTTGGTCATGTTCTGTGGCTGAGAATAGCCTGTGGTTTTTTTCTCCTCAACAATGAATACTGTTTCAGATGGTAGTTAAGATGATCATATTAATTAGTATGAGGGCATCTATGTAGTTATGAAATCTAGTCCTAGGTCATTAGGACAACATCCTCTGTTCACCATATCTTACAAACTTTAGTACCAAGAACATAAAAGTCTTTGGGATATTTTTAGGATGTTGGAGGTTACACATTAGAAGCCATAAGTTTAATAGGGGCATTGTCTCTTCAGAAGAGTCTGACTATCACATGTGAAGATTTCTAAACCTCCCATGCCTTTGCCACATCATGGCGATGAATCCTAATGTTGGTATTCTCAAGTTATTTCTAAGTTTTGAACATAGTTCCACTGATAGTAAGAAACATTAGAACTTCCTGTTCTTTAACGTATACACCACAGCAAAGAAACGTAGGCAAAGGTAGGACCCAGGAATCAATGCCTGTAACCCTAGCTTCTCAGGAGGGTGAGATCTGAGGATTGCAGTTTGAAGCTACTTGGGGCAAGAAAGCTTATGAGACTCTTATCTCCAATAAACTACTCAGAAAAATCTGGAAATGGCACTGTGGCTCATGTGGTAGAATGCCAGCCTTGAGCAAAAGTTGCTTGGGACAGTGCCCAGAGTTCAAGTCCCAGGACAAACAAAAACAAAAATCTCATGCAAGTGTAAGAATTTATTGATTTGGTATGAATTTATTGTAATAAACACGTATAAAGACAATATCATTGTTGAAAAAGACTAAAGAGAAATCAGTGTCAATGTGTTTGAAGAAAATGGGGTCATTTGATGTTTAAATCTGCCTTTGGCCTTTTTTATTGCATACAAGTTGTCTAGTCTGACATGTTAGGTTGTGTTGAATGCTCTGCTCCGGTTCTCTAATGGTACCAAATAGGGTAATAGATTAGAACTAGGAGAGATGAGCAGCTACAGCTCATATTTGCCTTGAAATCTTGAGCATTTTCTGATTAAATCCTGGGATGATCAGTGAGTCAACTTTGCTCAGCATACTAAACCATGATTTTCCCCCCATCTTGGTGACATGGTTGACATTGTAAATATCAAGTGTGTTTGAACAAGAGCATGATCCATAGACCTGGATCTGAACCTACTTCACATATGCCTTATTACAAGAAGACATTATAAATCGCCTAACTAGAAATTAGAAATCTACCTTTTAGCAAGTCTATTTTGAAGTTGGAAAATACTCGTTTTCCTCTGCAAAAGAATAGTCTCTGTAGCATCCAGTGAAATGGATTATCTAATATCAGAGATACGAACCTCAGACTCACAGAAGCCAGAAGGCATTAGTCGACCTTGTGCTGGGCTTAATGGGATAGCTTTTTAGAAGAATTTGGCCAACAGCACACAAATCTAGCTGGGCATTATAAATCTAGAATGGCTCAGGATGAATTTAACCTCACTCCCCGACCCATCTTCTTCTCCTGTGTCTCCCAGTGAATGGTGTCATTGTCCAAACCAGACTGAAGTTGCCTCTTTAAATTTTAATTTTGGAAAAAATGGGATTAAGTGGTGAAAGGTGCCAGAGAAAATGATGAATAATGGAAATAGGTAGTAACTACTGGCCTGTGTACATGTTAAATAATTGTTTATGTGAATGTAAGCACTTAGAATTACAAATGAATATCTTTCATAGTTGATTTCATTTCTGTGGCAATCTTAACTCCAGTCCTAAGGCACACAAAAATATGAGTGAGACTGAACTGTTATTGATTACTGATGTGACTCTACTGGTGTCAGTCAACAAGTGGTGAGATTCTTCTTTTGTCAAACTATTGCTGAGACTGAGCCATTGTCAAGTGTTGGTGACACATTACTGGTACCATTCCTGCGGAGTCAGAACCAGAGCAATGTCTTCTGTAATTGAAATGAATCGACTTTGCCTTGGAGCTTTACTATACTAAATCAAACTAGAGATGGATGAACAGGAAATACTCTTCTGTCTCAGTGACAGAAATTGTCTGTCTACAGACATTTCTCTTGGTCACTATGGCAACTACCCCTCCCCACACTTTGCTAGCCATTAAGATGTATCAAGACAGAGATGACCGTTTGCAGCATCAGGTATTTGAAATAAAAAGAGATTTGCTAGAAAGTTGGAAAGTTATTTCTTGGAGGAAAAGTGAGATCCTTAAAAACCTTAATTGACTTTTTTTCTTACTTGAAAAGTAGTTTGTTTCTTTCTTCAGTGACGGTGAAGCTGTGTGCATAGGACAATCCATGCCCTTCATGCGCCTGTGTTTAGGAATCTGCTCCCTGGCAGTGCCCTGGCAGGGCAGAGTTACATAGACAAGCAAAATCTCAGTTCCTGCCACCTGGGGCAGGCAATCATAGTCAGGGAAATGAAACCTAAGGAGCAGATGGATTTCAAAGTGATTTGTAGACTTAAAAGTGATAGGAAAATGTAGTAGTTTAAAAGTTTACCAAAGCAATCAGGGCTGGGAATGTGGCTTAGTGGTATAGTGCTTGCCTAGCATGCACGAAGCCCTGGGTTCGATTCTTCAGTACCACATAAACAGAAAAAGCCAGAAGTGATGCTGTGGCTCAACTGTTGGCATGCTAGCCTTCTGCAAAAGAAGCTCAGTGACAGTGCCCAGGTCCCTGAGTTCAAGCCCCAGGACTGGCAAAAAAAATTACAAGCAATAAATTAATAAGCATTACACAAAAAGTAAAAATATTCCAAATTGGTAGGCCATTGCTCTCAGAAAGAGTTCAGCGACAACGCTTCTGAAAGGGTAGTGATTGGATTTAGAATGACTATATTTAGGAATCAGTCATTTAAGTATGACAGGCTCTTCAGAGTAGATAGTCAGAATACATGGAGAGCCTTTTAGAGGCAGAACTTGGGCAGTTTGTTGGGATCATGGCAAAGTGGCTAAAAGCATAACGTGGAGGCTAAATGTTACGTGGTACCAATACACTGTTCATGGTCCTATTTGTTGTTGTTGGGGGTTTTTGTATGACATTTAGCTGAAAAGTTAATTATAAAATCATAAAGTTAATACAATTATAACTAAAATTCATTGAGTGCTTATTCAATAGTGCAGTCAGGCACTATTTCAAGAGTTTTGCATGTTTTATTCTCTAATTATAGGGGATAAGCACTATTTTTTCTTAAAAAAATTTATTTCCATGTTTGCAGCTGATAAACTGAGGTACAGATAGAATAAAGGTCAGAGAGCAAGTAGTTCACAGCCACTGATCAAGTCAAGCAGATAAAGCTCATAGGGTTAGTTAGTGTCATATGGGACAGCGGCTTAAAAGTAAAAAGGTGTCTAGAGAGTGTAAGACTGGAAAAATACTGGATTTGTGACAGGGGTGTGGGGGGAAATCCCTTTTGAACTCTGCACAGAAGAGTCACATGAAACTATTTTGAAGAGAAGAAGCTGGGTGAATCCAGGGCACCAACTAGAAACCATAAGACCAGGCTACAAGTGTCTCAGCTGGGGAGTAAACGTTTGAAGTAGAGTGAGGGCAGAAAGGATGGAAAGGAAGGCCTGGCAAGGGAATTCATTTGAACCCTGCTACTAATTGGTGAGGGAGAAGAAGGCATTAATGATGATTTGTATGCTTTTTTGGGTTAATGGTGATTGCATTAGCAGGTGGAGAGCCTGTTCTTTTATTGATTGAACTTCCTAATGCTGACCATTCTCAAGTACCCTTCCTTTGAAATTATCTTTCCTCCTTTGTGCTGGTGATAACCATTGTACCTCATCTCTCGTCTCTTTCCACCCTCCTTCAGTGGTTCTTTTCTGAAGTTGGCACTCTTCACTATCCAATCTGGGACTCATTTCTTTCCCTCTCCACTATGCTACAGAGTAGATATGCTGTCCACTTAGCTTCAGTCTGAAAGCTGCACAATTTCATGGAGGAGACAGCTGGGATCCATTCCCCTCTTCACCATATTAGCTGTGGTGTGGAATAATAGTCTTTGATACTGTTTTGCTCGTGTGTGAATGTGAATGATACCTCCATAATGGAGTTTTTCAATGCACCGAGTCTAGAGAAAAGGCTCCCAACACAGTGGTCCCTTGACAAGTTTTATTTGCTCTTTTTCTTTTCTTCCCTCTTCCTCCTATCCAAATATTTCCTTTCAGTTGAAGTCACTTCCCTGATGGGGATTCCTCCTATGTTAACAGAAATAGTCATGGTTCTCGTTTGCTTGCCAAATGTTAAACTGTGCACAATCACCTTTCATAGACAAATAGCACAGCGATTGTCTTTTGGTTTCAAACATGGAATGAGTTAAAACTCTAAAAATATAAGAGATAGGAACTACAACAGAGTTATAATCATAAACGGGTTGTACGTGAAACTACTTCAGACAGAGGGGCAAAGATTTATCTTCCAGTTGGACTCCAAAATACAGCATAAAACAAGCTGTAGGAACATAATATATGAAAGATAAAAATTTCCAACCCCCTTACATATCTCGAAATTGTATTTGTACAGATGTTATGAATGATACAATAGCTGATCTTTAATGTAGAGTAGGAATTTTATTTGATGAAACAGATGGTATTGAAAAAATTTATCTCAGCAAAGTACTTACTCATACAGAATAATATGAACTTTTTCATTTTGCAATGGGAGGGTAGATGAGCCTAAGTAAACTTGCTAAAAATGTATTAAAAAACCTAAGCTCTTCAAAATAAGCCCAGGGACAGTTCCCAGGCTATGAGCTTGAGCTCCAGGACTGGCATAATAGGAAGAGGAAGAGCAGGAGGATGTGGAGGAGGAAATGCTTAGGGTTAGCAGTATGAAGTGGGACTGTCCTGGGTTTATTTAAACTCCAGCCTTGCCATTTCCTACTTCTGTGACTTAATCCAGTTACTTAACTTCTTTGAGTCCAAGCTTTTTTCTCCATTTGAGAATAATAATATCATCATGTGGCATATGTCCTATTAAGTGGTTACCTTTATATAAAGACATTCATTCAGTGTCTAGCAGAAGATATGTAGTAAGTGCTAGATATTGTTGAAAACTGGGTGTGAAGCAGTTGCAAGCCTTACTAATTAGGTGCTCTAGGGAAGGTTTGTTAATCTTAATTCCTCAGCTTTTTTCTCTCTTTCAGCCAACCTTCTCAAACTTTCTTGTAAGAACTAAAGGAGTTGTGTGTGTGTGTGTGTGTGTGTGTGTGTGTGTATGTGTGTGTGTGCAGGGTACTTCACACTTTATCTAGCCTAAAAGAAAACTGATATAGAGTCATAAAAGAAGTTGTGTGTAGTTTTATTAACCATAATAGAAAGTTTAGACTTAATTTCAAATATTCTAAGAACACATTGGAAAGTTTTAGCTAGAAAAGTGATGTGCCATGTTTTAGAAAGATCCCCTTGATTACTGTGGTGTTGTAGAATGATTGGGATCAAGGAGTGCAATGGGAGAGCCAGGAAGCAGGTTCAGACATGCTATCAATAACTGTGATGCTCAAAACCATGAAAGAAACAGAGACATACTCACTAGACACTATGTTGAAAATTAACTATATAACTTGTGGGGGGGAATGGAAGAAAACACAGGGAGAGAGCTTGCGGAAGGGGTGACATTGTCTAAAAAGAAATGTACTCATTACCTGACATGTTCTTGTAATCTCTCTGTACATCACCTTTTAAATAATAAAAGAATACAAAATTACAAAAATAAAAAATACAGGATAAATAGCACCTTTTGCCATCCATAACTATTTTCCGTATATTTAAATAAAATTTCTAAAGCCAAAAAAAAAACAAAAATCCTAAGCTCTTGTTCAAATATAAACATTACCTGTAAAAGGCTTTTCCCTGATTGAACTCATTTTCTTAGAGCCCATTCAGTATCTCATAGGTAGTATTCCCTCCATTTTTAATCAACATATTTATAAAAATCTACAGGTAAAATGATACATACTTATCAAGTACAACATATTTTACACATAGAGTGGTTAAATCTAGCTAACATATATATCGCAGATTATTATCATTTTTGTGGTGAGAACACTCAACATCTACCCTGTACTCTCAGAAGGTAGATTAAGAGTTTATGCGTAAGACCCAAATTTACAGGAGGCCTAGAGATTTAATTGCCAAGACTTCAGCAATGGTATTGGCAAATATCAAACTTAGGTCTTTGTAATTCTTAGACGTTTTGCCATGTTGCCACAAAAGCCTCATGAGCATTAAGAGGATTTCAATTGAACACTAGTCTGAAAAAATGAGGTTTTGGTGAAATTGGAAAAATAATAATAGGATGTGAGATTACAACTCTGTTAATCTTTATTCTTGATGATTCTTTCTACTCCTATTCCTCTGAAAATCTAAAACGATAGAATCTCAAAATAGATTTCAAAAATTCAATACCTCTCAAATATTCAGATGAGAATATACATGCTTCCCAGTAGTAAAGAGAGGAACAAGTAAGTTATAAGAAATAGCCCAAATGCCTTTGGTCTGAAGTCCTGTCGCACTCTTATTCTTCTCATTCCATACCTGTGGCTTTAGAGTAAGTTTCCTGTGATCAGCTGACAGAAGAAGAAACTGGGGCCTGCTTTACAGAACCTTCTGTGTGATATTCAGGCACCATGTAAGAGTAGATAGTTGTAGCACTTTGACTCTGTACTAGGATGACCTTGAAAGGACGCTGGTAAAGGGAAATTCTCTAGGTGGGCAGAACATTGAGCAGTGTCTCTGTTGGTTGGCTTACAGGGAGAAGGGGCCAGTTGAGTGACTTTATGGATGTATGAGCTCTTGTGTGAATTGTTTGGCTAGCTGGTTAGGGACTTAGAAGAGGCATGACTGGAAAATTGGTCACAAGGAAATTGGGGATGAGGTAGGTGGTAGAACTTGCTGAGTGGGCACAATACCAAAAGATAACCTGAGTGGACGATGATGTTTGTAATTAAGTGAAAAGATTGCTCCTTTTTGTGGCTAGAAATCATCCTTTTTCCCATGCCACTCCTGTTCTTACACAATGGAGCCATGTGCAAAATGGCCATGAACCACTGGGTGGGGAATATGCTTGGCTTCGAAATCATGACTGACTTGCCATGCTGACCCAGCTATGGCCATTGCTGATTGCCCAGTCAGCTGACCAAAGAGATGAGTAGTGGTGGCTGATAGGGTACTGTTTTCCAGAGTGATTGAAGCTAATGATGGTGGATATATTTCTTCGGATCACTTTTGTCATAGAGCAGTATTTGTTCTTACTGGAATTCTCATTTCCTATATATACACCTTCCTTGCATGCAATGATTGTGATAAATTACCATCCATGGACTTATAGAATGTTTGATCTGCCATCATTGTATTCAAATAGCATTGCTTCTGGTCAAGGGACTCACCTTCCAGCAAAGGATAGACATAATGCTCATGGTGGTAGAATTCACTGGTTTGCTATGACATCCTGCAGCTGCTGGCAGGACAGTGTGGTGGAAGACTTTGTCATGATGCCATAACTCCCATCAAGCCTACCAAGCTTCCCCAGGAGACTGTGATACTGTGAATTGAATAAGTGGGATTTTTCTCTGAAATTAGAATCAATGGATTGAAGAATCATATGGTGAACATGGTAGTGACACCACGATTACTCTTAGTGACCCATTAACAAAAGTTTTGTTTCCTGTTCCTATGATCTTACTTTGTGCTGACCTAGAGGCCTTTGTCCTAAAGGAAGGAATGTTTCAATCGGGAGACACAATGGTTCCATTGAACTGGAAGTGAATTCTGCTCCCTGGACGCTGTGGCTTTCTCATGCCTCTGAATGGACAAGCAAAGAAGGAAGCTACTGTGCTGGCTGGGGTGATGGATCTGTGTGCAAACAGGGGGTATCGGAAAACTACTTCCTAGTGTCTGGGTCCTAGAAGATCCCCGAAGGTGCCTTTTGGTATTAACGTGTTCTGTGATTAGGGTCGATGGAAAACTATTTTTTTTTTTTTTTTGCCCGTCCTAGGGCTTGGACTCAGGGCCTGAGCACTGTCCCTGGCTTCTTTTTGCTCAAGGCTAGCACTCTGCCACTTGAGCCACAGAGACACTTCTGGCTTTTTCTATATATGTGGTGCTGAGGAATCGAACCCAGGGTTTCATGCATGCTAGGCAAGCACTCTACCACTAAGTCACATTCCCACCCCGATGGAAAACTATTACAGTTACCATATCTAATGGACTATCAGTTGTACAGACCCTTTAAGAATGAAGGTTTGTATTACCTGGCCCAGTATAAAACCATAAGTAGCTTGGTGAGACAAAGGGAAAACAGAATAAGTAGAGAGAGAAAGTAATTATAAGTAACCACAGGTGACCACATGGGCAACTGTAAAATAATTGTCAGGACTATGTCTTCTTTATTTACTTATGATTGTATTTGTGCATTTAGGAGTTTTCTGTGCACATATGTAAATATACTAAGCCCAGTGTTCTCCTTAAGTTGCTTGTTATGTAACCTAAGAGGTATCGTAGTGTTAAGTGTTGTTAATTTGACATCACTTGCTTTTTTTTTTTTTAATTCGGTTGGTCATGGGGCTTGAACTCAGCCTGAGAGCCTGCCCCTGAGCTTTTCTCCTTAAGACTAGCACTCTACCACTTTGAGCTCCACTTGTGGATTTCCAGTGATTAATTGGAGATGAGCATCTCAATGGATTTTTCTTCCTGGGCTGACTTTAAACTTTGATCTTCAGATCTCAGCCTCCTGAATAGTTAGGATTACAAGTGGGAGCCACCAGTGCCTTGCCTGGTACATCCTATTATTGCACTTAAATGATTGGATCTTGTGAAGTATAAACATTGCCCATGTACTGGTGTGTTCCTTCTGGAGAAAGGCTAGTTTGTCTGGTTATATATGTATGAATTATGATACAAGGATGCTTGTTACTGTCAGTATTGAGAGATTGGATATAATGTAAGATGATGTATATTGATAAATATGAGCAGATTTGTGGTAGTTAATTGGTTTATGTGTCAATTTAAGTTGGCCACAGGTACTGAGATACTTAATTCAACCTTATTCTGACTGTGTCATACTGATGGCATCTCATTAAAAACCTTTTGAGAGATATCTAATTTTATTTATTTTTTTTCAATTTTTATTATCAAACTGATGTACAGAGAGGTTACAGTTTCATACATTAGGCATTGGATACATTTGTTGTACTGTTTGTTACCTCGTCCCTCATTCCCCCCTCCCTCCTCCCCCTTTCCCTTTCGCCCCCTGAGGTGTTCAGTTCACTTACACCAAACATTTTGGCAAGAATTACTTTTGTATTTGTTTGTCTTTTTTTACCCTGTGTCTTTCAATTTTGGTATTCCCTTTCAATTTCCTAGTTCCAATACCAGTATACACGGTTTCCAATATACTCAGATAAGATTACAGAGATAGTGTAGGTACAACCACAGGAAGGTGATACAAGAACATCATCAATAAGAGAATCTACAGATACATATGGGATATTGAAAGTAGTTACAACTGTGATATAACAATTGTTTCCATAACATGGAGTTCATTTCACTTAGCATCATCTATGTGTTCATAAGGGTATAGCTATTGAGCCTTGTGATGCTCTGCTATGACAGGACTAAACCTGTACTAATTATTCCCAATAAGGGAGACCATAGAGTCCATGTTTCTTTGGGTCTGGCTCACTTCACTTAGTATAATTTTTTCCAAGACCTTCCATATCCTTACAAATGGGACAATGTCATTCTTTCAGATAGAAATATAAAATTCCATTGTATATATGTACCATATTTTCCTGATTCATTCGTCTACTGAGGGGCATCTGGCTTGGCTCCAGATTCATGCTATGACAAATTGTGCTGCGATGAACATTATTGTGCTGGTGGCATTACTGTGATTTTGTTTGTGGTCTTTTGGATAGATACCCAAAAGTGGGGCTGCTGGGTCATAGGGGAGTTCTATATTTAGCCTTCTGAGGAATCTCCATACTGCTTGCCAGAGTGTCTGAACCAGTTTACATTCCCACCAACAATGGATTAGGGTTCCCTTTTGGCCACATCCCCTCCAGCAATTGTTATTGTTAGTTTTCTTTATATAGGACATTCTTACTGGGTGAGATGGAATCTCAGTGAAGTTTTGATATGCATTCCTTTCATGGCCTGTGATGTAGGGCATTTTTTCATATGTCTCTTGGCCATTCTCATTTCCTCATCAGAGAAGTCTCTTTGTAAGTCTTTAGCCCACTTGATGAGGGGGCTATTGGTTCTTTGCGGTTTTGTTTTGAAAGAAGGTAATTTTTTAGTTCTGCATATATTTTAGATATGAGGCCTTTGTCTGTTGAATGTCCAGTAAAGATCTTCTCCCAGTCTGTGGGCTTTCTGTTTATCTTGCGAGCTATGTCACTTGCCGTGCAGAAGCTCTGCAGTTTGATGCAGTCCCATTTGTCCAACCTTTCTTTGATTTGTAGCGTTTCTGGGTCTTTGTTAAGGAAGTTCCGTCCTGTGCCAAGGAGCCCAAGTATTTCTCCTACTCCTTCCTTTAGTGTTTTCAGGGTGTCTGTTATGATTTCGAAGTCTTTAATCCATCTGGAATTGATTTGGGTGCCGGGTGACATATAAGGATCTAGTTTCAGTTTGTTGCATGTGTTGAGCCAGTTTTGCCAGCACCACTTGTTAAAGAGGATATCTTTCTTCCATACTATTGTTTTAGCTCCTTTATCAAAGATTAAGTAGGCATAGTTCTGTGGGTTCATTTCTGGGTCTTCAATTCTGTTCCATTGGTCTTCAGGCCTGTTCTGGTGCCCATACCAAGCTGTTTTTATTACTATAGCTTTAAAATACAGCTTGAAGTTGGGTATTGTTATTCCTCCAGCACTGTTCTTTCTGCCTAGGATTGTTTTTGCTATTCTAGGTCTTTTATTGTTCCATTTGAATTTCTGGATTGCTTCCTCTATTTCATTAAAAAATGGTGGTGGGATATTAATGGGTATTGCATTGAATTTGTAGATAGCCTTTGGCAATATTGCCATTTTGATTATATTAATCCTCCCAATCCAGGAGCATGGGAGGTTTTTCCATTTCCTTACTTCTGACTTAATTTCAATTTTCAAGCTTTTAAAGTTCTCATATCTAGTTTAAAGGCAAGAGAACCAGTAACCGGGTACTAGACACATAGGTGCCCATATTCTTAGCTGCTCTGGAGGCTAAGATCTGAGTATTGTGGATCAAAGTCAGTGTGGGCAGGAAAGTCTGTGAGACCCTTATCTGCAATTAACCACTAAGAAGCCAGAAGCTGAGCTCTGGCTCAAATGGTAGAATAGTAGCCTTGAGCATAAAAGCTCAGGGGCAGCACCCAGAATCCTGGGTTCAAGTCCCAAAACTGGCACCAAAAAAAAAAAATGACAAAGCCAACTACTTACTGACAACAAAGAGCTCATTCATCTAAGCATGGACCTAGAATTCTAAACACTAACCCATTACTCTTCTTACTAGATACTCATCTCCTGAAATCAAAAAGGCTTAGGGTCCTTTTTCCTATTTATTTAGCCCATGTAGCCTCAGTATTTTCTCAAAAAGAATCAAGATTTTCTTTTGGTAAATTAGACCATTTGAACCAAATGATGGTAAATTAGAAAGGTATGTGAATTTTAGCTATTCCAAACTATCAAAAACACACAATAACCCAGGTTCCTTGCTCACAAATAACTTTGTTGATAGATGAGAATCGGATACTCATTGGAGCCATTTTAATGAACCCGTAAGATTTAAGAATAATTCATATACTAAAGTATTTCAAAACAGTTCACTTGAAACACTTAAGTTATAAATTTTGTAATTTAATGTATTTGTTTCTTTTTAGAAAACTCTATTAGATAGAAAGATGAAAGGTGAAGTTGAATCTCATCTTGATCCAATTGTACCACATAAAGTGTTAACATTGGAATTAGGATAATTTGCTATGTTGCACTTATTTACAGTTTTATTTTCCCTATTTTTAGATGTTAAGATTGACTTTTAATTGCAGAGAATAAGATTATTGCCTTTATATAATCAAACTTCTAATATGTATCGAGCCTTTGGTGGACAAAGTCTAGCTCATGAACGCACTCATTATCAAAGGAGATACATTATGCTTTGGGATGTGGGAAGATAATGGGGTATTATCACGACATGAATCTTGGATTTCAGTTATATATATGCATATATACGTATGTATATATACATATATATATGCATATGTATACACACATATATATAGACACATATGTATATGTGCATATATAGAGAGAAAGTTTATTAGGAGAGAGCACATGTAAAGAATTACAATGTATGAGGATCATTGTGTTTCATAAAAGAAGTCCATGAACAGCATTCTATGAGACTTGGGAGAAAAGAGTTGTTACTGTTGCCTGAGAAAGGTTCATGGATATCTGTCTGGAGGTGCTGGCATTTGATCTCTGATCTTAAAGCCAAACTAGATTTAAACAAGAGCGTCTTTGAGGGTTTCAGTCATGCCTATGAATTAAAGTGGGTAAATGATCTAGTCTACACAATGTCTCGCACCAAGTAGAGTGTCAATAAATGCATGAGGGGGGCTGGGGCTATAGCCTAGTGGCATGAGTGCCTGCCTCGGATACACAAGGCCCTAGGTTCGATTCCCCAGCACCACATATGCAGAAAACGGCCAGAAGCGGTGCTGTGGCTCAAGTGGCAGAGTGCTAGCCTTGAGCGGGAAGAAGCCAGGGACAGTGCTCAGGCCCTGAGTCCAAGGCCCAGGACTGGCCAAAAAAAAATAAAAAAATAAAAATAAATGTATGAGGATTAAGTGCATAATCTGCAAGTTGACTGTTACTGCCTGCTTGTCTGCCTTGTGAATGATGTCAGAGAAGTCACTGGAGAACATTTTCCCAAGAGCTAACTTGCACAATGTTTCTTCACTTACCAAGGGCTTTAACTGCTTTGCTTCCCCGTATTCCAATTCTCATAAACATTGGCCACCATGCTTTGTCTCTAAAACATGGTGCAGCTGCTGGGTGGTCCTTCTACCGACCCCTAACAGAGTCAGCTGTTCACCAGAGAGTAGGATTGATGTCTGACCAACAGATGATCCCGTGCAGGGAATGAGAGGAGAGGAGGGGCTGCTGGGAGGCAATTCGTGCAGTGGCTTGGCTTGATTGTATTAAACGGGTAGAGATGGATGGAAGCTTAGTTTCAAGCCAGTTCTGAAGATAGGTAATTTGTGTCAAATAGTTCTGAAGTGCTGTATCCATGGAGGGAAGTGGAGTGGAGAGCCGAGTCCAGTGCCATTATAGATTACATGCTTACAGCCTGGGTAGCAATGAGATTTTAACCTTCACGTAGGACCCAGATATTCATGACCCATGTCATCAATAGACCAAGGTTGGTATAGGTTAAAAAACTTCAAACTACCTTAGCCAAGGACTAGACCAGTCATCGTTTTAACAATTCTGTAGGATGTGTGAAAGGGGAAGATGATTTTGACAGGAAAACCATAAGTGCTTTCTCAGGTGTTTCCTCTCTCTCTAGCATTTGTCTCTCTGAGTGTTCTTCCTTGCTCAAACTTACATTCTCTTTTATGACATTTTTCTTGATTGTCTTCTTTTTCGCTGGTCTCTTCCCCTCAGAATCCTTTCTTCCTTGGGCTGGCAAGAACAGCCCCCATGAATTTTACTGGATCTCTCTCTCTCTCTTTCTCTCTCTTTTTTTTAATGTCTTGATATTGACGTTGTCCTC
This sequence comes from Perognathus longimembris pacificus, assembly GCF_023159225.1. Taxonomy (NCBI): domain Eukaryota; kingdom Metazoa; phylum Chordata; class Mammalia; order Rodentia; family Heteromyidae; genus Perognathus; species Perognathus longimembris. The sequence goes on from NW_025960184.1 coordinate 33,333, forward strand.
TGTTTGGAAGAAACTTCTGTGTTGACTTTCACCTCTGGGGTTTTGAGTTGTAGTTACAGGGTGGTCATCCCAAATAAAATGTGTTAGTGTCACCTTCTACATCGTACCTCCAAGACTGAATCTATTGGCTCATTCTATTCCTCCTGATAGCCGCCTACTGTTTTATTTTCTGTCTTGCTGTCATCCAGTTCATGCTTTTCTATAAGTCTTACATTTGTTACTTATATTTTTTTACTATCCTTGTGACGTAATTCCTTTCTTTTTTTTCTTTTTTTTCAATTTTTATTATTAAACTGATGTACAGAGGTTACAGTTTCATACATTAGGCATTGGATACATTTGTTGTACTGTTTGTTACCTTGTTCCTCAAACCCCACTCCACTCTCCCCCTTACCCTTTCCCCCCCTGAGTTGTTCAGTTCACTTACACCAAACATTTTTGCACGTATTGCTTTTGTATTTGTTTGTCTTTTTTTACCCTGTGTCTCTCAATTTTGGTATTCCCTTTCAATTTCCTAGTTCCAATACCAGTATACACGGTTTCCAATATACTCAGATAAATTACAGAGATAGTGTAGGTACAACCACAGGAAGGTGATACAAGAACATCATCAATAGTAGAAGCTACAGATACACATGGGACACTGAAAGTAGTTACAACTGTGATATAACAATTGTATCCATAACATGGAGTTCATTTCACTTAGCATCATCTTATGTGTTCATAAGGGTATAGCAATTGGGCCTTGTGATGCTCTGCTATAACTTGCCTAAACCTGTACTAATTATTCCCAATAAGGGAGACCATAGTGTCCATGTTTCTTTGGGTCTGTCTCACTTCATTTAGTATAATTTTTTCCAAGTCCTTCCATTTCCTTACAAATGGCATTTGTTACTTCTAAAGGCCCTTGTAGTTATTCCCAATCAGCATTGTATATAGCTTTATTTAGGCTCAAATGACAACTTTTAGGCTATTATGTCTAGTAATCTCTGAGCTGGTGTGGTGTGTGTGTGTGTGTGTGTGTGAGTGTGTGTGTGTGTGTGCTCTTGAGGTTTGAACTAGGGCCTGGGCACTATAGCTGAGCATTTTTGTTCAAGTCCAGCGCTGTGCCATTGGAGCCCCAGCTCCCCTTTTGCTTTCTGATGATTAATTAGACGTGAGTCTCATGGGCTTTTCTGCCCAGGCTGGCTTCAAATTGTGATCTGCATATCTCAGCATTCTGAGTAGGTTCATTACAGGTATGGACCATAGGCACTCTACTTTTTGTTTTCAACAGACAAGAGCTGATTATTGAGGAACAGTGAGGAGAACTCTTACTTTTGAGCTGGTTTTGATTGCATTTTTTTTCTTCGTAAAAACCTGAATTGACTGCTTTTCCTTTAGTCCTTCCTGGTCTGACACTAAAAGCCTTTCACAATGGAGCTCCTTTCCATATTCCCAGATTTCCCTCTTTTCTTTTCTCTTTTTTCCCCTCTGTGATTTGTTCCCGCTAGTATGGAACACGCAAACAGCCTTCTAACTTCAGGCCTCTTGGGGGCCAGTTCAGATACTGGTCTTCCTGTCCAAAACTAATTTCTTCTTCCCCTGAACCTTTAGGTTACTTTCTAATGATAGCCCTTATTTCCCTTATTCTGCCCTTATTTCCAGGGCTGACTTTTGTGTACTTTTTGTGTCAACTTCTTGAAGGTTTGGCTTCATTTTGGTTTTGTGTTTCTGTCCTTCCTACACCATAAGACAGAGTCCCTGATGATTTAATAAGTTTGTAAAAAATATGTAAACTCATGGAGAAGTTTAATAGTGTCTACTCAGAAGAAATGAGGAGATAGCACGGTAGTTTCAGTCCGATAGAAACATTGAATTGGGAATCACTTTAATCCTAAAATATATCTAAAATCTTAAGATTTGTTAGTCAAGTATGCACTCAGAATTATGTTAATTTAAGTCATTTGTATCATTAGAGCTAAATCATTATACAATTAGAAGAAAATCCAAACAGTGACTCCTCTCAAAACCATTTCAGAGAAAGCCAGAATGTTTTGAGATAGGATAGTATTCAACTATCACTGATGAGAATACCTTTTCTTCTTACATTGATTGGGTATTTACTAGTCAAAAACTCCTTATGTAAATAAAAACAACTTAGTCTCCAGAGTTTACCTTTACTTTATTTGCTTATTGCTAGAATTTGCAGTTCTCCATATCTACCACAGTTATATCACCTTATAATTGGGATTTCCTATCTTTGTAAACCTTACAAAATTTGACGTTTGTATGCATTAACTTGAAGACCATTGGAATATTGATAGTTATACGAATCATTGTTTAAAACATTAATTCTGAGAAGACAGAAATTTGAAATAAATGCTGTCGTGGAATCCATTTTTGTGCTTAAAGAAAGTTTTCCTGTGACTTTGGATGCCCTTATCATAGTTAGTACTCATTTCGAGTATTTTTTATGCTTTTATTCATCCAACTTTTTTTAGTATTTAATAAAATGCAATTAGCAGATCATCTGTTATAAAATGGTAGCTGTCAGCCCAGCGTTTGCATACTTCAGTTCCCCATGGGCCAGAAAACATGACTTTCATTCTGTAGCCTTAGCCTTGACCCTGCCTGCTACAATGCCTTCTTCTTCTGGTAGAAACACCTGCACAATGCAAGTCATCCTGTCAGTCTTCCTCCAGCCCTTGTGTTACAGTGTCATAGTTGATGTTCACAGGACCTCTGGAGCCGCAAATCTCTCCCATGGCCATACTACTGGGGCTGGCTTGGGCCATGTTTCTAGGTAAATACAATTTCCACCGCCCCTCCTGCTCCATCCTCCCACATCCTGGCTGAACCCGTGTGGGACAGCATGCAGACTGCCTCAGCCCTTGCCAGACTTGGAAGCGGCCAGTGTCTGGATCTGCCACCTCTCTCGCCCTCCATGTCATCTGTCTTCCTGACAGCACAAGGGAGATACAAGAAAAACAGGTCAGCGGATCCGGGGCATTTCCTCCCTGGGCAGGGTTCCACTTACCTCTTGTCTGCCCTCTTGCCTTGGCCTCTCTTGCCCAGAACCCTGCCTGCTACTTCCTGCTATTGGGCAGCCAAGGATTATACTGGCTAGAGGCAGGAGTTGGCAATCCTGGTGCCCGTGGCTCACAGCCATATGTTTTAGGCTCCTGCAGGAAGCTCAGCTAAGACACCAGGGAAAGGGATATCTGACCCTTCCCTGCCGTGACTAAGGCACACTAGCACCCAGCAATGATATTCATAGGCAGCATCATCACTGTCATGCAGATCTCCAAGAGCAGAGGCAGCTTGGCCTCAAGTACGGAGAACTTTGTGTAGAGGACAGCACAAGAGGGGAGCCTTCGCCATATGATTGGTTTCCGGGAACTTCAAAAAACAAGTAACGTGTAAACACTTTGAACTCCCTCTGTCCAACCTCATACCTGACACACTCATGCAACCGCACATGAACAAAAAATTCCTCACAGGCGAGCCGACTCTCTCTCTCTCTCTCTTTCTCTCTCTTCCTCCCCGCCACCCCCACATGCTCACTATAACACACTGTGCCGGGTCCTCCTGGATCTACATCCACATACCTATTTGCACATATGCAGACTTAGGCTTAGGAAGCACACTCTTGTACAGCAACAGGAACACACGCATGTAGGCAAGCAGGGGCACACACACGCACACGTGAGCGCACCCAGTACACAGTGGCTTGGAAGGTGCTAAGGGGTTTTCGAGGACTGTGTCCTACTTGCTCAAGTCCAGGGTGTTGTTCTCGTGGTGGGCGTGGCTAAGGAGCCCAGCGCTGCTTACTGGACAGTCCATTGGCACTTGGGCCTCCCCCTGCTGTCCTCACCAGTCTCCCATTCCCTGAACCATGCAGCTTCGGAGACCTGGGTAGCAACAAACTCTTCGGGAAAGCAATCAAGGCAGAAATGTCAATGTAACAGGACCACATGATCACGCCCCAGTAGTGCCCAACAAGGATGGCATTCGTTACCCCTCAGGTCTACACCCTAAAGCACAGCGCTGCGCGCAGAGAATGGGGCAGGCCTGTGCCCCCAGAATCCCTTGCCTCTTCTCCCTTCTACTTGGTCCCAGGGTGGTGGGGCGCCCATCCAGGCCTTCCTAGCCACCACCTGCCATCTGCAGCTGAGTTCCTGAGGCTTGTCCCCTGCACACATACCTCCTTTGCTGATAACTCCCTCCGAGTTCTCTCTCCTAGCCCTCCTGTCCCTGCCTTGCTGCTCTGGACTGCTTTCAACTCACACATGCCTCCGCGTCACTGCCCTCTTTGCCTCTGCCTCTGCTTCCCAATTTCCCCCTCCTCCTCTTGAGGTTCACAGGCTGCACACCTCCCCATGCACCTCTTCACTTCTTCTGGGGAAATTACAACTGCCTCACCCTGGCCTAGCCCTTCTTATCTTCTCCAAATCTCCCTCTGCTCTCACCCTCTGCACACCTGGGATCTCTCAGTCCTCTGGTGAACACCAATCCCCATTTATCTAATCTGTTGTCTGCCTGCTCTGTGCCCAAGCCCCTCTGCTCCTTTTCTGTGCACAGGAGGTTTGTGACAAAGGTAGGAGGGAAGCGGCACTCCTTTCCTGCCTTCTGGTTTTATGACTGACATCCGATTGGTCTGGAAACGGCCTCTGCCCCCTTGGCCAAGACCACCTGAAGACCTTGCCTGGCTTGCTAGGCAGCAGCCCTGTGTTTTTCTGAGCAGGAAGGACTGCACATATGCGACCCACTATGCAGAAAAGCCTCCAGGGGGTGGCCGGATGTTTTGTTTCTCCATTCCTTGCCCACTTTGTTGATGTGTGCTTTCATTTGCATTCCAACAGGAACAGCCTTAAGGGAGGGCTAGTGAGGCTGCTTAGAGGTAGGCAGTTGGTGCTCACAGGCCAGCAGGGCCTCCTGGTGCCTCACTAACAGTGCATTTGCACCTGGGGTGCTGGGAAGCCTCTGGGCAGTGCCCATATGGTTTGGAGCTCTGTGACATGGCCAGGTAGCTAGGTGCCTCCTGCTGACTTGAGCCAGTGTTCCAACTGGAGTTGCCATAGCAAAAAGGGCACAGGGCCCCTTGGGGGTTTGCTGTAAGTTCTCACTAGTTCTCACAGGCCTTCGGGGATGCACAGGATGTGTAGAGCCGCACATCCCTCCCCTGACCATTCTGCTGGGAACGGCTTGGGCCAGGGTCCTAGGCAAATACACTTTCCACCTCCCCTCCTGCTCCATCTTCCCACATCCTGGTTGAACCCGTGTGACACAGCTCCCCACCGCCTCTGCCCTTGCCAGTCCTGGAAGTGGCTGGTGTATGGATCCGCCACCTCTCTCACAATCAACCTCATCTCTCTTGCTCAGAGCATAAGGGAGATACAAGCTTAGCAGGTCAGCGAATCTGGGCATCTCCTTTCTGCGCTAGTGTCTGCTTAACTCTTGTCTTCCCGCTTGCCTTGGCCTCTCTGGCCCAGATCCCTGCCTGCTACTTCCTGCTATTGAGCAGCCAAGGATTATACTGGCTAGAGGCAGGAGCTGGCAATCCTGGTGCCCGTGGCTCACAGCCATATGTTTTAGGCTCCTTCAGGAAGCTCTGCTAAGACACCAGGGAAAGGGATATCTGAACCTTCCATGCCGTGACCAAGGCACACTAGCACCCAGCAATGATAATCATAGGCAGCATCATCACTGTCATGCAGATCTCCAAGAGCAGAGGCAGCTTGGCATCAAGTACGGAGACCTTTGTGTAGCGGACAGCACAAGAGGGGAGCCTTCGCCATATGATTGGTTTCCGGGAACTTCAAAAAACAAGTAACGTGTAAACACTTTGAACTCCTTCTGTCCAACCTCATACCTAACACACTCATGCAACCGCACATGAACAAAAAATTCCTCACAGGCGAGCCGACTCTCTCTCTCTCTCTTTCTCTCTCTTCCTCCCCGCCACCCCCACATGCTCACTATAACACACTGTGCCGGATCCTCCTGGATCTACATCCACATACCTATTTGCACATATGCAGACTTAGGCTTAGGAAGGACACTCCTGTACAGCATCAGGAACACACGCATGTAGGCAAGCAGGGGCACACACACGCACACGTGAGCGCACCCAGTACACAGTGGCTTGGAAGGTGCTAAGGGGTTTTCGAGGACTGTGTCCTACTTGCTCAAGTCCAGGGTGTTGTTCTCGTGGTGGGCGTGGCTAAGGAGCCCAGCGCTGCTTACTGGACAGTCCATTGGCACTTGGGCCTCCCCCTGCTGTCCTCACCAGTCTCCCATTCCTGAACCATGCAGCTTCGGAGACCTGGGTAGCAACAAACTCTTCGGGAAAGCAATCAAGGCAGAAATGTCAATGTAACAGGACCACATGATTACGCCCCAGTAGTGCCCCAACCAAGGATGGCATTCGTTACCCCTCAGGTCTACACCGTAAAGCCCAGCGCTGCGCGCAGATAATGGGGCAGGCCTGTGCCCCAGAATCCCTTGCCTCTTCTCCCTTCTACTTGGTCCCAGGGTGGTGGGGCGCCCAACCTGGCCTTCCCTAGCCACCACCTGCCATCTGCAGCTGAGTTCCTGAGGCTTGTCCCCTGCACACATACCTCCTTTGCTGATAACTCCCTCCGAGTTCTCTCTCCTAGCCCACCTGTCCCCTGCCTTGCTGCTCTGGAGTGCTTTCAACTCACACATGCCTCTGCGTCACTGCCTCTTTGCCTCTGCCTCTGCTTCCCAATTTCCCCCTCCTCCTCTTGAGGTTCCCAGGCTGCACACCTCCCCATGCACCTCTTCACTTCTTCTGGGGAAATTACAACTGCCTCACCCTGGCCTAGCCCTTCTTATCTTCTCCAAATCTCCCTCTGCTCTCACCCTCTGCACACCTGGGATCTCTCAGTCCTCTGGTGAACACCAATCCCCATTTATCTAATCTGTTGTCTGCCTGCTCTGTGCCCAAGCCCCTCTGCTCCTTTTCTGTGCACAGGAGGTTTGTGACAAAGGTAGGAGGGAAGCGGCACTCCTTTCCTGCCTTCTGGTTTTATGACTGACATCCGATTGGTCTGGAAACGGCCTCTGCCCCCTTGGCCAAGACCACCTGAAGACCTTGCCTGGCTTGCTAGGCAGCAGCCCTGTGTTTTTCTGAGCAGGAAGGACTGCACATATGCGACCCACTATGCAGAAAAGCCTCCAGGGGGTGGCCGGATGTTTTGTTTCTCCATTCCTTGCCCACTTTGTTGATGTGTGCTTTCATTTGCATTCCAACAGGAACAGCCTTAAGGGAGGGCTAGTGAGGCTGCTTAGAGGTAGGCAGTTTGGTGCTCACAGGCCAGCAGGGCCTCCTGGTGCCTCACTAACAGTGCATTTGCACCTGGGGTGCTGGGAAGCCTCTGGGCAGTGCCCATATGGTTTGGAGCTCTGTGGACATGGCCAGGTACTAGGCGCCTCCTGCTGACTTGAGCCAGTGTTCCAACTGGAGTTGCCATAGCAAAAAAGGGCACAGGGCCCCTTGGGGGTTTGCTGTAAGTTCTCACTAGTTCTCACAGGCCTTCGGGATGCACAGGATGTGTAGAGCCGCCACATCCCTCCCCTGACCATTCTGCTGGGAACGGCTTGGGCCAGGGGTCCTAGGCAAATACACTTTCCACCTCCCCTCCTGCTCCATCTTCCCACATCCTGGTTGAACCCGTGTGACACAGCTCCCCACCGCCTCTGCCCTTGCCAGTCCTGGAAGTGGCTGGTGTATGGATCCGCCACCTCTCTCACAATCAACCTCATCTCTCTTGCTCAGAGCATAAGGGAGATACAAGCTTAGCAGGTCAGCGAATCTGGGCATCTCCTTTCTGCGCTAGTGTCTGCTTAACTCTTGTCTTCCCGCTTGCCTTGGCCTCTCTGGCCCAGATCCCTGCCTGCTACT
>NW_025960185.1:0-41002 GCF_023159225.1 Perognathus longimembris pacificus
AGCCCTGCATGTTGGCCAGCCCATTGGCACTTGTGTCTTCCCCTGCTGTCCTTACCTGTTTCCCATTCCCTGTACCATGCAGCTTGAGCGACCTGAATTGCAAACAACTCTTGGCGGAATGCAATGAGGGGAGACATGTGAATGCGGCAGGACCACGGGATTATCCCCAGGAAGTACCCCCAACCAAAGAAGGCATTCTTTACCCCTCTGGTCTACACCCTGAAGCAAGGCACTGTGGGCAGCGAGGGGCAGAGGCCTGTGCCCCAGAATGCCCTGGCTCTATTTCGGTCTCCTTGGTACATGGGCTTGGGGGCACGGCGCCCGTCCCATGGCAAGCATCCTGGCCTTCCTCGCCACCAACTTCCATCAGCGGCTGAGTTCCTGAGGCTTGTCCCCTGCACTCATATTTGCTTCACCACAAACTCCCTGAGATTCTCTCTTCATGCCCTCCTTGCCCCTGCCTTGCTGCTGCTTCCACTCCTAGCATTAGCCTTCCTGCCTCCAGACTCCTATCAACTCACGCGTGCCACCGGGCCTCTGCCTCTTCGCCCCTGCCTCTGCTTCCCATTTTCCTCCTCCTCCATCTGAGCTTCACAGGCTACACAGCTCCCGACGCATCTCGTCCCTTCCTCTGAGGCATTTAGAAACCCCTCCCTCTTCCCTGGCCCTTGTTATCTTCTCCAATTCGCCCTCTGCTCTCAGCCTCTGTAGTCCTGGCCTCTCCCAGTCCTCTCGTGCACAACAGTCCGCAATCCTCTAAGCTGTAGTCTCCCTGTTCTGTCCCCAAATCCCTCTGCTTCTTTTCTCTGTGCAGGAGGTGTGTATATGAGGGAGGAGGGTTGGGGCCTTCCTTTTCTACCTTGTGGCTCCTTTTCCAGCGACTGACATCCTATTAGTATGGAAAAAGCAACTGCTCACTTGACCGAGACCACTTGAAGCCCTTCACTGGCCTGCTACTTAGCAGCCTGGTGTGCTTCTGATGTTTGCCGGACTGCGCATGCGCGGCCCGCCGTGTAGCAAAGCCTCCAGGAGGTGGCTGGAAGATTTGGGTTTCTATGCCTTGCCCAGTGTGCTGAGGTGCATTTGCATTTGCATTCCAACAGGATCAGCTTTAGCGGGAGGGGGAGTGACGCCTCTTAGCGGTAGTCAGTTGTTGCTCACAGCCATCAGGCCCTGCTTATGCCTCCTTGACTGCACATGCGCCCCAGGGGTGCTGGGAAGCCTCTGGGCGGTGCCAGGAGGGTTAGGCGCTCTGTGACGTGATCAGGTTCTAGGCGCCACCTGCTGACGTGTGCCAGTGTTCCAAGTGGAGTTGCCATAGCGAAAGGGACGCGAAGGCCCTTAGGGGTTGGCTCTGACTGCTCACCAGTTCTCACAGGCCAACAGGGAAGTACAGGACCTCCGGAGCCACAAATCGCACACCTGGAATCCCGCTGGGACGGGCTGGGTCCACTTTTCACCTCCGCTCCCGCTCCATCCCACATCCTGGCTGAACCCGTGTTGGACAGCTCCCCCACCTCCTCTGCCCTTGCCAGTCCTGGAAGTGGCCGGTGTCTGAATCCGCCACCTCTCTCCCCATCCACGTCATCTGTTCGATGACAGCAGAATGGAGATTCAAGGTCAGCAGGTGAGGGGTTATTGGGTTCTCCTAACTGCACAGGTGACCGCTCCACTCTTGTTTGCCCTCTTGCCTGGCCTCTCTGGCCCACATCTCTGCCAGATCCTTCCTCCTACCGAGTAGCGGTGGGTCATAATGGCTATAGGCAGGAGCTGGCAATGCGGGGGCCTTTGGCTCACAGCCATACGTTTAAGGCTCCTTCTGGGTGCTATGCTCAGACACCAGGGAAAGGGCATTCTGACGCTTCCCTGCGTTTGCCAAGGCACCCTGGCTCCCAGCAATGCTATTCGTAGGCGTCATCATCACTGTCATGCGGATCGCCAACAGCAGTGGCTGCTTAGCATCCCCGGACTCATGTCTGGAGACCTTGGAGAAGCAGACAGCACTAAAGGCAGCCTTGCCAAGTGAATGGTTTCCTGGGAATTTCAAGCAAGCAAGTATACGTGCACACACTTTGAATTGCATCTGTTCAACTTCATATCGGACACACTCCTGCCACCGCACATGGACAGAAAATTTCTCACATGCAAGCCCACTCTCCATCTCTGTCTTTCTCTGTCACTCGCCGCAGCCTCCACATGCTCACTCAGAACACACTGTGACGGGACCTCCTGGATCCACATCCAGATGCCTATTTACACATATCCAGACTTATGTTTAGGAAGTACACCCATGTACGGTGTCAGGAACACACACGCACTCGTACAACCAAACACGGACACACTCACGCACTTGCGAGCACACCCAGTTTACCGTGCCTTGGAAGGTGCTAAGGGTTTTCAGGGCACTGGGTCGGACTTGAATCGAATCAAGCCTGATATTGTTGTGGTGGGCGTGGCTAGGGAGCCCAGCCCTGCATGTTGGCCAGCCCATTGGCACTTGTGTCTTCCCCTGCTGTCCTTACCTGTTTCCCATTCCCTGTACCATGCAGCTTGAGCGACCTGAATTGCAAACAACTCTTGGCGGAATGCAATGAGGGGAGACATGTGAATGCGGCAGGACCACGGGATTATCCCCAGGAAGTACCCCAACCAAAGAAGGCATTCTTTACCCCTCTGGTCTACACCCTGAAGCAAGGCACTGTGGGCAGCGAGGGGCAGAGGCCTGTGCCCCAGAATGCCCTGGCTCTATTTCGGTCTCCTTGGTACATGGGCTTGGGGGCACGGCGCCCGTCCCATGACAAGCATCCTGGCCTTCCTCGCCACCAACTTCCATCAGCGGCTGAGTTCCTGAGGCTTGTCCCCTGCACTCATATTTGTTTGTGCTTCACCACAAACTCCCTGAGATTCTCTCTTCATGCCCTCCTTGCCCCTGCCTTGCTGCTGCTTCCACTCCTAGCATTAGCCTTCCTGCCTCCAGACTCCTATCAACTCACGCGTGCCACCGGGCCTCTGCCTCTTCGCCCCTGCCTCTGCTTCCCATTTTCCTCCTCCTCCATCTGAGCTTCACAGGCTACACAGCTCCCGACGCATCTCGTCCCTTCCTCTGAGGCATTTAGAAACCCCTCCCTCTTCCTGGCCCTTGTTATCTTCTCCAATTCGCCCTCTGCTCTCAGCCTCTGTAGTCCTGGCCTCTCCCAGTCCTCTCGTGCACAACAGTCCGCAATCCTCTAAGCTGTAGTCTCCCTGTTCTGTCCCCAAATCCCTCTGCTTCTTTTCTCTGTGCAGGAGGTGTGTATATGAGGGAGGAGGGTTGGGGCCTTCCTTTTCTACCTTGTGGCTCCTTTTCCTGCGACTGACATCCTATTAGTATGGAAAAAGCAACTGCTCACTTGACCGAGACCACTTGAAGCCCTTCACTGGCCTGCTACTTAGCAGCCTGGTGTGCTTCTGATGTTGCCGGACTGCGCATGCGCGGCCCGCCGTGTAGCAAAGCCTCCAGGAGGTGGCTGGATGATTTGGGTTTCTATGCCTTGCCCAGTGTGCTGAGGTGCATTTGCATTTGCATTCCAACAGGATCAGCTTTAGCGGGAGGGGGAGTGACGCCTCTTAGCGGTAGTCAGTTGTTGCTCACAGCCCATCAGGCCCTGCTTATGCCTCCTTGACTGCACATGCGCCCCAGGGGTGCTGGGAAGCCTCTGGGCGGTGCCTGGAGGGTTAGGCGCTCTGTGACGTGATCAGGTTCTAGGCGCCACCTGCTGACGTGTGCCAGTGTTCCAAGTGGAGTTGCCATAGCGAAAGGGACGCGAAGGCCCTTAGGGGTTGGCTCTGACTGCTCACCAGTTCTCACAGGCCAACAGGGAAGTACAGGACCTCCGGAGCCACAAATCGCACACCTGGAATCCCCGCTGGGACGGGCTGGGTCCACTTTTCACCTCCGCTCCCGCTCCATCCCACATCCTGGCTGAACCCGTGTTGGACAGCTCCCCCACCTCCTCTGCCCTTGCCAGTCCTGGAAGTGGCCGGTGTCTGAATCCGCCACCTCTCTCCCCATCCACGTCATCTGTTCGATGACAGCAGAATGGAGATTCAAGGTCAGCAGGTGAGGGGTTATTGGGTTCTCCTAACTGCACAGGTGACCGCTCCACTCTTGTTTGCCCTCTTGCCTGGCCTCTCTGGCCCACATCTCTGCCAGATCCTTCCTCCTACCGAGTAGCGGTGGGTCATAATGGCTATAGGCAGGAGCTGGCAATGCGGGGGCCTTTGGCTCACAGCCATACGTTTAAGGCTCCTTCTGGGTGCTATGCTCAGACACCAGGGAAAGGGCATTCTGACGCTTCCCTGCGTTGGCCAAGGCACCCTGGCTCCCAGCAATGCTATTCGTAGGCGTCATCATCACTGTCATGCGGATCGCCAACAGCAGTGGCTGCTTAGCATCCCCGGACTCATGTCTGGAGACCTTGGAGAAGCAGACAGCACTAAAGGCAGCCTTGCCAAGTGAATGGTTTCCTGGGAATTTCAAGCAAGCAAGTATACGTGCACACACTTTGAATTGCATCTGTTCAACTTCATATCGGACACACTCCTGCCACCGCACATGGACAGAAAATTTCTCACATGCAAGCCCACTCTCCATCTCTGTCTTTCTCTGTCACTCGCCGCAGCCTCCACATGCTCACTCAGAACACACTGTGACGGGACCTCCTGGATCCACATCCAGATGCCTATTTACACATATCCAGACTTATGTTTAGGAAGTACACCCATGTACGGTGTCAGGAACACACACGCACTCGTACAACCAAACACGGACACACTCACGCACTTGCGAGCACACCCAGTTTACCGTGCCTTGGAAGGTGCTAAGGGTTTTCAGGGCACTGGGTCGGACTTGATCGAATCAAGCCTGATATTGTTGTGGTGGGCGTGGCTAGGGAGCCCAGCCCTGCATGTTGGCCAGCCCATTGGCACTTGTGTCTTCCCCTGCTGTCCTTACCTGTTTCCCATTCCCTGTACCATGCAGCTTGAGCGACCTGAATTGCAAACAACTCTTGGCGGAATGCAATGAGGGGAGACATGTGAATGCGGCAGGACCACGGGATTATCCCCAGGAAGTACCCCAACCAAAGAAGGCATTCTTTACCCCTCTGGTCTACACCCTGAAGCAAGGCACTGTGGGCAGCGAGGGGCAGAGGCCTGTGCCCCAGAATGCCCTGGCTCTATTTCGGTCTCCTTGGTACATGGGCTTGGGGGCACGGCGCCCGTCCCATGGCAAGCATCCTGGCCTTCCTCGCCACCAACTTCCATCAGCGGCTGAGTTCCTGAGGCTTGTCCCCTGCACTCATATTTGTTTGTGCTTCACCACAAACTCCCTGAGATTCTCTCTTCATGCCCTCCTTGCCCCTGCCTTGCTGCTGCTTCCACTCCTAGCATTAGCCTTCCTGCCTCCAGACTCCTATCAACTCACGCGTGCCACCGGGCCTCTGCCTCTTCGCCCCTGCCTCTGCTTCCCATTTTCCTCCTCCTCCATCTGAGCTTCACAGGCTACACAGCTCCCGACGCATCTCGTCCCTTCCTCTGAGGCATTTAGAAACCCCTCCCTCTTCCTGGCCCTTGTTATCTTCTCCAATTCGCCCTCTGCTCTCAGCCTCTGTAGTCCTGGCCTCTCCCAGTCCTCTCGTGCACAACAGTCCGCAATCCTCTAAGCTGTAGTCTCCCTGTTCTGTCCCCAAATCCCTCTGCTTCTTTTCTCTGTGCAGGAGGTGTGTATATGAGGGAGGAGGGTTGGGGCCTTCCTTTTCTACCTTGTGGCTCCTTTTCCTGCGACTGACATCCTATTAGTATGGAAAAAGCAACTGCTCACTTGACCGAGACCACTTGAAGCCCTTCACTGGCCTGCTACTTAGCAGCCTGGTGTGCTTCTGATGTTGCCGGACTGCGCATGCGCGGCCCGCCGTGTAGCAAAGCCTCCAGGAGGTGGCTGGATGATTTGGGTTTCTATGCCTTGCCCAGTGTGCTGAGGTGCATTTGCATTTGCATTCCAACAGGATCAGCTTTAGCGGGAGGGGGAGTGACGCCTCTTAGCGGTAGTCAGTTGTTGCTCACAGCCCATCAGGCCCTGCTTATGCCTCCTTGACTGCACATGCGCCCCAGGGGTGCTGGGAAGCCTCTGGGCGGTGCCTGGAGGGTTAGGCGCTCTGTGACGTGATCAGGTTCTAGGCGCCACCTGCTGACGTGTGCCAGTGTTCCAAGTGGAGTTGCCATAGCGAAAGGGACGCGAAGGCCCTTAGGGGTTGGCTCTGACTGCTCACCAGTTCTCACAGGCCAACAGGGAAGTACAGGACCTCCGGAGCCACAAATCGCACACCTGGAATCCCCGCTGGGACGGGCTGGGTCCACTTTTCACCTCCGCTCCCGCTCCATCCCACATCCTGGCTGAACCCGTGTTGGACAGCTCCCCCACCTCCTCTGCCCTTGCCAGTCCTGGAAGTGGCCGGTGTCTGAATCCGCCACCTCTCTCCCCATCCACGTCATCTGTTCGATGACAGCAGAATGGAGATTCAAGGTCAGCAGGTGAGGGGTTATTGGGTTCTCCTAACTGCACAGGTGACCGCTCCACTCTTGTTTGCCCTCTTGCCTGGCCTCTCTGGCCCACATCTCTGCCAGATCCTTCCTCCTACCGAGTAGCGGTGGGTCATAATGGCTATAGGCAGGAGCTGGCAATGCGGGGGCCTTTGGCTCACAGCCATACGTTTAAGGCTCCTTCTGGGTGCTATGCTCAGACACCAGGGAAAGGGCATTCTGACGCTTCCCTGCGTTGGCCAAGGCACCCTGGCTCCCAGCAATGCTATTCGTAGGCGTCATCATCACTGTCATGCGGATCGCCAACAGCAGTGGCTGCTTAGCATCCCCGGACTCATGTCTGGAGACCTTGGAGAAGCAGACAGCACTAAAGGCAGCCTTGCCAAGTGAATGGTTTCCTGGGAATTTCAAGCAAGCAAGTATACGTGCACACACTTTGAATTGCATCTGTTCAACTTCATATCGGACACACTCCTGCCACCGCACATGGACAGAAAATTTCTCACATGCAAGCCCACTCTCCATCTCTGTCTTTCTCTGTCACTCGCCGCAGCCTCCACATGCTCACTCAGAACACACTGTGACGGGACCTCCTGGATCCACATCCAGATGCCTATTTACACATATCCAGACTTATGTTTAGGAAGTACACCCATGTACGGTGTCAGGAACACACACGCACTCGTACAACCAAACACGGACACACTCACGCACTTGCGAGCACACCCAGTTTACCGTGCCTTGGAAGGTGCTAAGGGTTTTCAGGGCACTGGGTCGGACTTGATCGAATCAAGCCTGATATTGTTGTGGTGGGCGTGGCTAGGGAGCCCAGCCCTGCATGTTGGCCAGCCCATTGGCACTTGTGTCTTCCCCTGCTGTCCTTACCTGTTTCCCATTCCCTGTACCATGCAGCTTGAGCGACCTGAATTGCAAACAACTCTTGGCGGAATGCAATGAGGGGAGACATGTGAATGCGGCAGGACCACGGGATTATCCCCAGGAAGTACCCCAACCAAAGAAGGCATTCTTTACCCCTCTGGTCTACACCCTGAAGCAAGGCACTGTGGGCAGCGAGGGGCAGAGGCCTGTGCCCCAGAATGCCCTGGCTCTATTTCGGTCTCCTTGGTACATGGGCTTGGGGGCACGGCGCCCGTCCCATGGCAAGCATCCTGGCCTTCCTCGCCACCAACTTCCATCAGCGGCTGAGTTCCTGAGGCTTGTCCCCTGCACTCATATTTGTTTGTGCTTCACCACAAACTCCCTGAGATTCTCTCTTCATGCCCTCCTTGCCCCTGCCTTGCTGCTGCTTCCACTCCTAGCATTAGCCTTCCTGCCTCCAGACTCCTATCAACTCACGCGTGCCACCGGGCCTCTGCCTCTTCGCCCCTGCCTCTGCTTCCCATTTTCCTCCTCCTCCATCTGAGCTTCACAGGCTACACAGCTCCCGACGCATCTCGTCCCTTCCTCTGAGGCATTTAGAAACCCCTCCCTCTTCCTGGCCCTTGTTATCTTCTCCAATTCGCCCTCTGCTCTCAGCCTCTGTAGTCCTGGCCTCTCCCAGTCCTCTCGTGCACAACAGTCCGCAATCCTCTAAGCTGTAGTCTCCCTGTTCTGTCCCCAAATCCCTCTGCTTCTTTTCTCTGTGCAGGAGGTGTGTATATGAGGGAGGAGGGTTGGGGCCTTCCTTTTCTACCTTGTGGCTCCTTTTCCTGCGACTGACATCCTATTAGTATGGAAAAAGCAACTGCTCACTTGACCGAGACCACTTGAAGCCCTTCACTGGCCTGCTACTTAGCAGCCTGGTGTGCTTCTGATGTTGCCGGACTGCGCATGCGCGGCCCGCCGTGTAGCAAAGCCTCCAGGAGGTGGCTGGATGATTTGGGTTTCTATGCCTTGCCCAGTGTGCTGAGGTGCATTTGCATTTGCATTCCAACAGGATCAGCTTTAGCGGGAGGGGGAGTGACGCCTCTTAGCGGTAGTCAGTTGTTGCTCACAGCCCATCAGGCCCTGCTTATGCCTCCTTGACTGCACATGCGCCCCAGGGGTGCTGGGAAGCCTCTGGGCGGTGCCAGGAGGGTTAGGCGCTCTGTGACGTGATCAGGTTCTAGGCGCCACCTGCTGACGTGTGCCAGTGTTCCAAGTGGAGTTGCCATAGCGAAAGGGACGCGAAGGCCCTTAGGGGTTGGCTCTGACTGCTCACCAGTTCTCACAGGCCAACAGGGAAGTACAGGACCTCCGGAGCCACAAATCGCACACCTGGAATCCCCGCTGGGACGGGCTGGGTCCACTTTTCACCTCCGCTCCCGCTCCATCCCACATCCTGGCTGAACCCGTGTTGGACAGCTCCCCCACCTCCTCTGCCCTTGCCAGTCCTGGAAGTGGCCGGTGTCTGAATCCGCCACCTCTCTCCCCATCCACGTCATCTGTTCGATGACAGCAGAATGGAGATTCAAGGTCAGCAGGTGAGGGGTTATTGGGTTCTCCTAACTGCACAGGTGACCGCTCCACTCTTGTTTGCCCTCTTGCCTGGCCTCTCTGGCCCACATCTCTGCCAGATCCTTCCTCCTACCGAGTAGCGGTGGGTCATAATGGCTATAGGCAGGAGCTGGCAATGCGGGGGCCTTTGGCTCACAGCCATACGTTTAAGGCTCCTTCTGGGTGCTATGCTCAGACACCAGGGAAAGGGCATTCTGACGCTTCCCTGCGTTGGCCAAGGCACCCTGGCTCCCAGCAATGCTATTCGTAGGCGTCATCATCACTGTCATGCGGATCGCCAACAGCAGTGGCTGCTTAGCATCCCCGGACTCATGTCTGGAGACCTTGGAGAAGCAGACAGCACTAAAGGCAGCCTTGCCAAGTGAATGGTTTCCTGGGAATTTCAAGCAAGCAAGTATACGTGCACACACTTTGAATTGCATCTGTTCAACTTCATATCGGACACACTCCTGCCACCGCACATGGACAGAAAATTTCTCACATGCAAGCCCACTCTCCATCTCTGTCTTTCTCTGTCACTCGCCGCAGCCTCCACATGCTCACTCAGAACACACTGTGACGGGACCTCCTGGATCCACATCCAGATGCCTATTTACACATATCCAGACTTATGTTTAGGAAGTACACCCATGTACGGTGTCAGGAACACACACGCACTCGTACAACCAAACACGGACACACTCACGCACTTGCGAGCACACCCAGTTTACCGTGCCTTGGAAGGTGCTAAGGGTTTTCAGGGCACTGGGTCGGACTTGATCGAATCAAGCCTGATATTGTTGTGGTGGGCGTGGCTAGGGAGCCCAGCCCTGCATGTTGGCCAGCCCATTGGCACTTGTGTCTTCCCCTGCTGTCCTTACCTGTTTCCCATTCCCTGTACCATGCAGCTTGAGCGACCTGAATTGCAAACAACTCTTGGCGGAATGCAATGAGGGGAGACATGTGAATGCGGCAGGACCACGGGATTATCCCCAGGAAGTACCCCAACCAAAGAAGGCATTCTTTACCCCTCTGGTCTACACCCTGAAGCAAGGCACTGTGGGCAGCGAGGGGCAGAGGCCTGTGCCCCAGAATGCCCTGGCTCTATTTCGGTCTCCTTGGTACATGGGCTTGGGGGCACGGCGCCCGTCCCATGACAAGCATCCTGGCCTTCCTCGCCACCAACTTCCATCAGCGGCTGAGTTCCTGAGGCTTGTCCCCTGCACTCATATTTGTTTGTGCTTCACCACAAACTCCCTGAGATTCTCTCTTCATGCCCTCCTTGCCCCTGCCTTGCTGCTGCTTCCACTCCTAGCATTAGCCTTCCTGCCTCCAGACTCCTATCAACTCACGCGTGCCACCGGGCCTCTGCCTCTTCGCCCCTGCCTCTGCTTCCCATTTTCCTCCTCCTCCATCTGAGCTTCACAGGCTACACAGCTCCCGACGCATCTCGTCCCTTCCTCTGAGGCATTTAGAAACCCCTCCCTCTTCCTGGCCCTTGTTATCTTCTCCAATTCGCCCTCTGCTCTCAGCCTCTGTAGTCCTGGCCTCTCCCAGTCCTCTCGTGCACAACAGTCCGCAATCCTCTAAGCTGTAGTCTCCCTGTTCTGTCCCCAAATCCCTCTGCTTCTTTTCTCTGTGCAGGAGGTGTGTATATGAGGGAGGAGGGTTGGGGCCTTCCTTTTCTACCTTGTGGCTCCTTTTCCTGCGACTGACATCCTATTAGTATGGAAAAAGCAACTGCTCACTTGACCGAGACCACTTGAAGCCCTTCACTGGCCTGCTACTTAGCAGCCTGGTGTGCTTCTGATGTTGCCGGACTGCGCATGCGCGGCCCGCCGTGTAGCAAAGCCTCCAGGAGGTGGCTGGATGATTTGGGTTTCTATGCCTTGCCCAGTGTGCTGAGGTGCATTTGCATTTGCATTCCAACAGGATCAGCTTTAGCGGGAGGGGGAGTGACGCCTCTTAGCGGTAGTCAGTTGTTGCTCACAGCCCATCAGGCCCTGCTTATGCCTCCTTGACTGCACATGCGCCCCAGGGGTGCTGGGAAGCCTCTGGGCGGTGCCTGGAGGGTTAGGCGCTCTGTGACGTGATCAGGTTCTAGGCGCCACCTGCTGACGTGTGCCAGTGTTCCAAGTGGAGTTGCCATAGCGAAAGGGACGCGAAGGCCCTTAGGGGTTGGCTCTGACTGCTCACCAGTTCTCACAGGCCAACAGGGAAGTACAGGACCTCCGGAGCCACAAATCGCACACCTGGAATCCCCGCTGGGACGGGCTGGGTCCACTTTTCACCTCCGCTCCCGCTCCATCCCACATCCTGGCTGAACCCGTGTTGGACAGCTCCCCCACCTCCTCTGCCCTTGCCAGTCCTGGAAGTGGCCGGTGTCTGAATCCGCCACCTCTCTCCCCATCCACGTCATCTGTTCGATGACAGCAGAATGGAGATTCAAGGTCAGCAGGTGAGGGGTTATTGGGTTCTCCTAACTGCACAGGTGACCGCTCCACTCTTGTTTGCCCTCTTGCCTGGCCTCTCTGGCCCACATCTCTGCCAGATCCTTCCTCCTACCGAGTAGCGGTGGGTCATAATGGCTATAGGCAGGAGCTGGCAATGCGGGGGCCTTTGGCTCACAGCCATACGTTTAAGGCTCCTTCTGGGTGCTATGCTCAGACACCAGGGAAAGGGCATTCTGACGCTTCCCTGCGTTGGCCAAGGCACCCTGGCTCCCAGCAATGCTATTCGTAGGCGTCATCATCACTGTCATGCGGATCGCCAACAGCAGTGGCTGCTTAGCATCCCCGGACTCATGTCTGGAGACCTTGGAGAAGCAGACAGCACTAAAGGCAGCCTTGCCAAGTGAATGGTTTCCTGGGAATTTCAAGCAAGCAAGTATACGTGCACACACTTTGAATTGCATCTGTTCAACTTCATATCGGACACACTCCTGCCACCGCACATGGACAGAAAATTTCTCACATGCAAGCCCACTCTCCATCTCTGTCTTTCTCTGTCACTCGCCGCAGCCTCCACATGCTCACTCAGAACACACTGTGACGGGACCTCCTGGATCCACATCCAGATGCCTATTTACACATATCCAGACTTATGTTTAGGAAGTACACCCATGTACGGTGTCAGGAACACACACGCACTCGTACAACCAAACACGGACACACTCACGCACTTGCGAGCACACCCAGTTTACCGTGCCTTGGAAGGTGCTAAGGGTTTTCAGGGCACTGGGTCGGACTTGATCGAATCAAGCCTGATATTGTTGTGGTGGGCGTGGCTAGGGAGCCCAGCCCTGCATGTTGGCCAGCCCATTGGCACTTGTGTCTTCCCCTGCTGTCCTTACCTGTTTCCCATTCCCTGTACCATGCAGCTTGAGCGACCTGAATTGCAAACAACTCTTGGCGGAATGCAATGAGGGGAGACATGTGAATGCGGCAGGACCACGGGATTATCCCCAGGAAGTACCCCAACCAAAGAAGGCATTCTTTACCCCTCTGGTCTACACCCTGAAGCAAGGCACTGTGGGCAGCGAGGGGCAGAAGCCTGTGCCCCAGAATGCCCTGGCTCTATTTCGGTCTCCTTGGTACATGGGCTTGGGGGCACGGCGCCCGTCCCATGGCAAGCATCCTGGCCTTCCTCGCCACCAACTTCCATCAGCGGCTGAGTTCCTGAGGCTTGTCCCCTGCACTCATATTTGTTTGTGCTTCACCACAAA
This sequence comes from Perognathus longimembris pacificus, assembly GCF_023159225.1. Taxonomy (NCBI): domain Eukaryota; kingdom Metazoa; phylum Chordata; class Mammalia; order Rodentia; family Heteromyidae; genus Perognathus; species Perognathus longimembris. The sequence continues at coordinate 12,779 of NW_025960185.1, forward strand.
CTCCCTGAGATTCTCTCTTCATGCCCTCCTTGCCCCTGCCTTGCTGCTGCTTCCACTCCTAGCATTAGCCTTCCTGCCTCCAGACTCCTATCAACTCACGCGTGCCACCGGGCCTCTGCCTCTTCGCCCCTGCCTCTGCTTCCCATGTTCCTCCTCCTCCATCTGAGCTTCACAGGCTACACAGCTCCCGACGCATCTCGTCCCTTCCTCTGAGGCATTTAGAAACCCCTCCCTCTTCCTGGCCCTTGTTATCTTCTCCAATTCGCCCTCTGCTCTCAGCCTCTGTAGTCCTGGCCTCTCCCAGTCCTCTCGTGCACAACAGTCCGCAATCCTCTAAGCTGTAGTCTCCCTGTTCTGTCCCCAAATCCCTCTGCTTCTTTTCTCTGTGCAGGAGGTGTGTATATGAGGGAGGAGGGTTGGGGCCTTCCTTTTCTACCTTGTGGCTCCTTTTCCTGCGACTGACATCCTATTAGTATGGAAAAAGCAACTGCTCACTTGACCGAGACCACTTGAAGCCCTTCACTGGCCTGCTACTTAGCAGCCTGGTGTGCTTCTGATGTTGCCGGACTGCGCATGCGCGGCCCGCCGTGTAGCAAAGCCTCCAGGAGGTGGCTGGATGATTTGGGTTTCTATGCCTTGCCCAGTGTGCTGAGGTGCATTTGCATTTGCATTCCAACAGGATCAGCTTTAGCGGGAGGGGGAGTGACGCCTCTTAGCGGTAGTCAGTTGTTGCTCACAGCCCATCAGGCCCTGCTTATGCCTCCTTGACTGCACATGCGCCCCAGGGGTGCTGGGAAGCCTCTGGGCGGTGCCAGGAGGGTTAGGCGCTCTGTGACGTGATCAGGTTCTAGGCGCCACCTGCTGACGTGTGCCAGTGTTCCAAGTGGAGTTGCCATAGCGAAAGGGACGCGAAGGCCCTTAGGGGTTGGCTCTGACTGCTCACCAGTTCTCACAGGCCAACAGGGAAGTACAGGACCTCCGGAGCCACAAATCGCACACCTGGAATCCCCGCTGGGACGGGCTGGGTCCACTTTTCACCTCCGCTCCCGCTCCATCCCACATCCTGGCTGAACCCGTGTTGGACAGCTCCCCCACCTCCTCTGCCCTTGCCAGTCCTGGAAGTGGCCGGTGTCTGAATCCGCCACCTCTCTCCCCATCCACGTCATCTGTTCGATGACAGCAGAATGGAGATTCAAGGTCAGCAGGTGAGGGGTTATTGGGTTCTCCTAACTGCACAGGTGACCGCTCCACTCTTGTTTGCCCTCTTGCCTGGCCTCTCTGGCCCACATCTCTGCCAGATCCTTCCTCCTACCGAGTAGCGGTGGGTCATAATGGCTATAGGCAGGAGCTGGCAATGCGGGGGCCTTTGGCTCACAGCCATACGTTTAAGGCTCCTTCTGGGTGCTATGCTCAGACACCAGGGAAAGGGCATTCTGACGCTTCCCTGCGTTGGCCAAGGCACCCTGGCTCCCAGCAATGCTATTCGTAGGCGTCATCATCACTGTCATGCGGATCGCCAACAGCAGTGGCTGCTTAGCATCCCCGGACTCATGTCTGGAGACCTTGGAGAAGCAGACAGCACTAAAGGCAGCCTTGCCAAGTGAATGGTTTCCTGGGAATTTCAAGCAAGCAAGTATACGTGCACACACTTTGAATTGCATCTGTTCAACTTCATATCGGACACACTCCTGCCACCGCACATGGACAGAAAATTTCTCACATGCAAGCCCACTCTCCATCTCTGTCTTTCTCTGTCACTCGCCGCAGCCTCCACATGCTCACTCAGAACACACTGTGACGGGACCTCCTGGATCCACATCCAGATGCCTATTTACACATATCCAGACTTATGTTTAGGAAGTACACCCATGTACGGTGTCAGGAACACACACGCACTCGTACAACCAAACACGGACACACTCACGCACTTGCGAGCACACCCAGTTTACCGTGCCTTGGAAGGTGCTAAGGGTTTTCAGGGCACTGGGTCGGACTTGATCGAATCAAGCCTGATATTGTTGTGGTGGGCGTGGCTAGGGAGCCCAGCCCTGCATGTTGGCCAGCCCATTGGCACTTGTGTCTTCCCCTGCTGTCCTTACCTGTTTCCCATTCCCTGTACCATGCAGCTTGAGCGACCTGAATTGCAAACAACTCTTGGCGGAATGCAATGAGGGGAGACATGTGAATGCGGCAGGACCACGGGATTATCCCCAGGAAGTACCCCAACCAAAGAAGGCATTCTTTACCCCTCTGGTCTACACCCTGAAGCAAGGCACTGTGGGCAGCGAGGGGCAGAAGCCTGTGCCCCAGAATGCCCTGGCTCTATTTCGGTCTCCTTGGTACATGGGCTTGGGGGCACGGCGCCCGTCCCATGGCAAGCATCCTGGCCTTCCTCGCCACCAACTTCCATCAGCGGCTGAGTTCCTGAGGCTTGTCCCCTGCACTCATATTTGTTTGTGCTTCACCACAAACTCCCTGAGATTCTCTCTTCATGCCCTCCTTGCCCCTGCCTTGCTGCTGCTTCCACTCCTAGCATTAGCCTTCCTGCCTCCAGACTCCTATCAACTCACGCGTGCCACCGGGCCTCTGCCTCTTCGCCCCTGCCTCTGCTTCCCATGTTCCTCCTCCTCCATCTGAGCTTCACAGGCTACACAGCTCCCGACGCATCTCGTCCCTTCCTCTGAGGCATTTAGAAACCCCTCCCTCTTCCTGGCCCTTGTTATCTTCTCCAATTCGCCCTCTGCTCTCAGCCTCTGTAGTCCTGGCCTCTCCCAGTCCTCTCGTGCACAACAGTCCGCAATCCTCTAAGCTGTAGTCTCCCTGTTCTGTCCCCAAATCCCTCTGCTTCTTTTCTCTGTGCAGGAGGTGTGTATATGAGGGAGGAGGGTTGGGGCCTTCCTTTTCTACCTTGTGGCTCCTTTTCCTGCGACTGACATCCTATTAGTATGGAAAAAGCAACTGCTCACTTGACCGAGACCACTTGAAGCCCTTCACTGGCCTGCTACTTAGCAGCCTGGTGTGCTTCTGATGTTGCCGGACTGCGCATGCGCGGCCCGCCGTGTAGCAAAGCCTCCAGGAGGTGGCTGGATGATTTGGGTTTCTATGCCTTGCCCAGTGTGCTGAGGTGCATTTGCATTTGCATTCCAACAGGATCAGCTTTAGCGGGAGGGGGAGTGACGCCTCTTAGCGGTAGTCAGTTGTTGCTCACAGCCCATCAGGCCCTGCTTATGCCTCCTTGACTGCACATGCGCCCCAGGGGTGCTGGGAAGCCTCTGGGCGGTGCCAGGAGGGTTAGGCGCTCTGTGACGTGATCAGGTTCTAGGCGCCACCTGCTGACGTGTGCCAGTGTTCCAAGTGGAGTTGCCATAGCGAAAGGGACGCGAAGGCCCTTAGGGGTTGGCTCTGACTGCTCACCAGTTCTCACAGGCCAACAGGGAAGTACAGGACCTCCGGAGCCACAAATCGCACACCTGGAATCCCCGCTGGGACGGGCTGGGTCCACTTTTCACCTCCGCTCCCGCTCCATCCCACATCCTGGCTGAACCCGTGTTGGACAGCTCCCCCACCTCCTCTGCCCTTGCCAGTCCTGGAAGTGGCCGGTGTCTGAATCCGCCACCTCTCTCCCCATCCACGTCATCTGTTCGATGACAGCAGAATGGAGATTCAAGGTCAGCAGGTGAGGGGTTATTGGGTTCTCCTAACTGCACAGGTGACCGCTCCACTCTTGTTTGCCCTCTTGCCTGGCCTCTCTGGCCCACATCTCTGCCAGATCCTTCCTCCTACCGAGTAGCGGTGGGTCATAATGGCTATAGGCAGGAGCTGGCAATGCGGGGGCCTTTGGCTCACAGCCATACGTTTAAGGCTCCTTCTGGGTGCTATGCTCAGACACCAGGGAAAGGGCATTCTGACGCTTCCCTGCGTTGGCCAAGGCACCCTGGCTCCCAGCAATGCTATTCGTAGGCGTCATCATCACTGTCATGCGGATCGCCAACAGCAGTGGCTGCTTAGCATCCCCGGACTCATGTCTGGAGACCTTGGAGAAGCAGACAGCACTAAAGGCAGCCTTGCCAAGTGAATGGTTTCCTGGGAATTTCAAGCAAGCAAGTATACGTGCACACACTTTGAATTGCATCTGTTCAACTTCATATCGGACACACTCCTGCCACCGCACATGGACAGAAAATTTCTCACATGCAAGCCCACTCTCCATCTCTGTCTTTCTCTGTCACTCGCCGCAGCCTCCACATGCTCACTCAGAACACACTGTGACGGGACCTCCTGGATCCACATCCAGATGCCTATTTACACATATCCAGACTTATGTTTAGGAAGTACACCCATGTACGGTGTCAGGAACACACACGCACTCGTACAACCAAACACGGACACACTCACGCACTTGCGAGCACACCCAGTTTACCGTGCCTTGGAAGGTGCTAAGGGTTTTCAGGGCACTGGGTCGGACTTGATCGAATCAAGCCTGATATTGTTGTGGTGGGCGTGGCTAGGGAGCCCAGCCCTGCATGTTGGCCAGCCCATTGGCACTTGTGTCTTCCCCTGCTGTCCTTACCTGTTTCCCATTCCCTGTACCATGCAGCTTGAGCGACCTGAATTGCAAACAACTCTTGGCGGAATGCAATGAGGGGAGACATGTGAATGCGGCAGGACCACGGGATTATCCCCAGGAAGTACCCCAACCAAAGAAGGCATTCTTTACCCCTCTGGTCTACACCCTGAAGCAAGGCACTGTGGGCAGCGAGGGGCAGAGGCCTGTGCCCCAGAATGCCCTGGCTCTATTTCGGTCTCCTTGGTACATGGGCTTGGGGGCACGGCGCCCGTCCCATGGCAAGCATCCTGGCCTTCCTCGCCACCAACTTCCATCAGCGGCTGAGTTCCTGAGGCTTGTCCCCTGCACTCATATTTGTTTGTGCTTCACCACAAACTCCCTGAGATTCTCTCTTCATGCCCTCCTTGCCCCTGCCTTGCTGCTGCTTCCACTCCTAGCATTAGCCTTCCTGCCTCCAGACTCCTATCAACTCACGCGTGCCACCGGGCCTCTGCCTCTTCGCCCCTGCCTCTGCTTCCCATGTTCCTCCTCCTCCATCTGAGCTTCACAGGCTACACAGCTCCCGACGCATCTCGTCCCTTCCTCTGAGGCATTTAGAAACCCCTCCCTCTTCCTGGCCCTTGTTATCTTCTCCAATTCGCCCTCTGCTCTCAGCCTCTGTAGTCCTGGCCTCTCCCAGTCCTCTCGTGCACAACAGTCCGCAATCCTCTAAGCTGTAGTCTCCCTGTTCTGTCCCCAAATCCCTCTGCTTCTTTTCTCTGTGCAGGAGGTGTGTATATGAGGGAGGAGGGTTGGGGCCTTCCTTTTCTACCTTGTGGCTCCTTTTCCTGCGACTGACATCCTATTAGTATGGAAAAAGCAACTGCTCACTTGACCGAGACCACTTGAAGCCCTTCACTGGCCTGCTACTTAGCAGCCTGGTGTGCTTCTGATGTTGCCGGACTGCGCATGCGCGGCCCGCCGTGTAGCAAAGCCTCCAGGAGGTGGCTGGATGATTTGGGTTTCTATGCCTTGCCCAGTGTGCTGAGGTGCATTTGCATTTGCATTCCAACAGGATCAGCTTTAGCGGGAGGGGGAGTGACGCCTCTTAGCGGTAGTCAGTTGTTGCTCACAGCCCATCAGGCCCTGCTTATGCCTCCTTGACTGCACATGCGCCCCAGGGGTGCTGGGAAGCCTCTGGGCGGTGCCAGGAGGGTTAGGCGCTCTGTGACGTGATCAGGTTCTAGGCGCCACCTGCTGACGTGTGCCAGTGTTCCAAGTGGAGTTGCCATAGCGAAAGGGACGCGAAGGCCCTTAGGGGTTGGCTCTGACTGCTCACCAGTTCTCACAGGCCAACAGGGAAGTACAGGACCTCCGGAGCCACAAATCGCACACCTGGAATCCCCGCTGGGACGGGCTGGGTCCACTTTTCACCTCCGCTCCCGCTCCATCCCACATCCTGGCTGAACCCGTGTTGGACAGCTCCCCCACCTCCTCTGCCCTTGCCAGTCCTGGAAGTGGCCGGTGTCTGAATCCGCCACCTCTCTCCCCATCCACGTCATCTGTTCGATGACAGCAGAATGGAGATTCAAGGTCAGCAGGTGAGGGGTTATTGGGTTCTCCTAACTGCACAGGTGACCGCTCCACTCTTGTTTGCCCTCTTGCCTGGCCTCTCTGGCCCACATCTCTGCCAGATCCTTCCTCCTACCGAGTAGCGGTGGGTCATAATGGCTATAGGCAGGAGCTGGCAATGCGGGGGCCTTTGGCTCACAGCCATACGTTTAAGGCTCCTTCTGGGTGCTATGCTCAGACACCAGGGAAAGGGCATTCTGACGCTTCCCTGCGTTGGCCAAGGCACCCTGGCTCCCAGCAATGCTATTCGTAGGCGTCATCATCACTGTCATGCGGATCGCCAACAGCAGTGGCTGCTTAGCATCCCCGGACTCATGTCTGGAGACCTTGGAGAAGCAGACAGCACTAAAGGCAGCCTTGCCAAGTGAATGGTTTCCTGGGAATTTCAAGCAAGCAAGTATACGTGCACACACTTTGAATTGCATCTGTTCAACTTCATATCGGACACACTCCTGCCACCGCACATGGACAGAAAATTTCTCACATGCAAGCCCACTCTCCATCTCTGTCTTTCTCTGTCACTCGCCGCAGCCTCCACATGCTCACTCAGAACACACTGTGACGGGACCTCCTGGATCCACATCCAGATGCCTATTTACACATATCCAGACTTATGTTTAGGAAGTACACCCATGTACGGTGTCAGGAACACACACGCACTCGTACAACCAAACACGGACACACTCACGCACTTGCGAGCACACCCAGTTTACCGTGCCTTGGAAGGTGCTAAGGGTTTTCAGGGCACTGGGTCGGACTTGATCGAATCAAGCCTGATATTGTTGTGGTGGGCGTGGCTAGGGAGCCCAGCCCTGCATGTTGGCCAGCCCATTGGCACTTGTGTCTTCCCCTGCTGTCCTTACCTGTTTCCCATTCCCTGTACCATGCAGCTTGAGCGACCTGAATTGCAAACAACTCTTGGCGGAATGCAATGAGGGGAGACATGTGAATGCGGCAGGACCACGGGATTATCCCCAGGAAGTACCCCAACCAAAGAAGGCATTCTTTACCCCTCTGGTCTACACCCTGAAGCAAGGCACTGTGGGCAGCGAGGGGCAGAGGCCTGTGCCCCAGAATGCCCTGGCTCTATTTCGGTCTCCTTGGTACATGGGCTTGGGGGCACGGCGCCCGTCCCATGGCAAGCATCCTGGCCTTCCTCGCCACCAACTTCCATCAGCGGCTGAGTTCCTGAGGCTTGTCCCCTGCACTCATATTTGTTTGTGCTTCACCACAAACTCCCTGAGATTCTCTCTTCATGCCCTCCTTGCCCCTGCCTTGCTGCTGCTTCCACTCCTAGCATTAGCCTTCCTGCCTCCAGACTCCTATCAACTCACGCGTGCCACCGGGCCTCTGCCTCTTCGCCCCTGCCTCTGCTTCCCATGTTCCTCCTCCTCCATCTGAGCTTCACAGGCTACACAGCTCCCGACGCATCTCGTCCCTTCCTCTGAGGCATTTAGAAACCCCTCCCTCTTCCTGGCCCTTGTTATCTTCTCCAATTCGCCCTCTGCTCTCAGCCTCTGTAGTCCTGGCCTCTCCCAGTCCTCTCGTGCACAACAGTCCGCAATCCTCTAAGCTGTAGTCTCCCTGTTCTGTCCCCAAATCCCTCTGCTTCTTTTCTCTGTGCAGGAGGTGTGTATATGAGGGAGGAGGGTTGGGGCCTTCCTTTTCTACCTTGTGGCTCCTTTTCCTGCGACTGACATCCTATTAGTATGGAAAAAGCAACTGCTCACTTGACCGAGACCACTTGAAGCCCTTCACTGGCCTGCTACTTAGCAGCCTGGTGTGCTTCTGATGTTGCCGGACTGCGCATGCGCGGCCCGCCGTGTAGCAAAGCCTCCAGGAGGTGGCTGGATGATTTGGGTTTCTATGCCTTGCCCAGTGTGCTGAGGTGCATTTGCATTTGCATTCCAACAGGATCAGCTTTAGCGGGAGGGGGAGTGACGCCTCTTAGCGGTAGTCAGTTGTTGCTCACAGCCCATCAGGCCCTGCTTATGCCTCCTTGACTGCACATGCGCCCCAGGGGTGCTGGGAAGCCTCTGGGCGGTGCCAGGAGGGTTAGGCGCTCTGTGACGTGATCAGGTTCTAGGCGCCACCTGCTGACGTGTGCCAGTGTTCCAAGTGGAGTTGCCATAGCGAAAGGGACGCGAAGGCCCTTAGGGGTTGGCTCTGACTGCTCACCAGTTCTCACAGGCCAACAGGGAAGTACAGGACCTCCGGAGCCACAAATCGCACACCTGGAATCCCCGCTGGGACGGGCTGGGTCCACTTTTCACCTCCGCTCCCGCTCCATCCCACATCCTGGCTGAACCCGTGTTGGACAGCTCCCCCACCTCCTCTGCCCTTGCCAGTCCTGGAAGTGGCCGGTGTCTGAATCCGCCACCTCTCTCCCCATCCACGTCATCTGTTCGATGACAGCAGAATGGAGATTCAAGGTCAGCAGGTGAGGGGTTATTGGGTTCTCCTAACTGCACAGGTGACCGCTCCACTCTTGTTTGCCCTCTTGCCTGGCCTCTCTGGCCCACATCTCTGCCAGATCCTTCCTCCTACCGAGTAGCGGTGGGTCATAATGGCTATAGGCAGGAGCTGGCAATGCGGGGGCCTTTGGCTCACAGCCATACGTTTAAGGCTCCTTCTGGGTGCTATGCTCAGACACCAGGGAAAGGGCATTCTGACGCTTCCCTGCGTTGGCCAAGGCACCCTGGCTCCCAGCAATGCTATTCGTAGGCGTCATCATCACTGTCATGCGGATCGCCAACAGCAGTGGCTGCTTAGCATCCCCGGACTCATGTCTGGAGACCTTGGAGAAGCAGACAGCACTAAAGGCAGCCTTGCCAAGTGAATGGTTTCCTGGGAATTTCAAGCAAGCAAGTATACGTGCACACACTTTGAATTGCATCTGTTCAACTTCATATCGGACACACTCCTGCCACCGCACATGGACAGAAAATTTCTCACATGCAAGCCCACTCTCCATCTCTGTCTTTCTCTGTCACTCGCCGCAGCCTCCACATGCTCACTCAGAACACACTGTGACGGGACCTCCTGGATCCACATCCAGATGCCTATTTACACATATCCAGACTTATGTTTAGGAAGTACACCCATGTACGGTGTCAGGAACACACACGCACTCGTACAACCAAACACGGACACACTCACGCACTTGCGAGCACACCCAGTTTACCGTGCCTTGGAAGGTGCTAAGGGTTTTCAGGGCACTGGGTCGGACTTGATCGAATCAAGCCTGATATTGTTGTGGTGGGCGTGGCTAGGGAGCCCAGCCCTGCATGTTGGCCAGCCCATTGGCACTTGTGTCTTCCCCTGCTGTCCTTACCTGTTTCCCATTCCCTGTACCATGCAGCTTGAGCGACCTGAATTGCAAACAACTCTTGGCGGAATGCAATGAGGGGAGACATGTGAATGCGGCAGGACCACGGGATTATCCCCAGGAAGTACCCCAACCAAAGAAGGCATTCTTTACCCCTCTGGTCTACACCCTGAAGCAAGGCACTGTGGGCAGCGAGGGGCAGAGGCCTGTGCCCCAGAATGCCCTGGCTCTATTTCGGTCTCCTTGGTACATGGGCTTGGGGGCACGGCGCCCGTCCCATGGCAAGCATCCTGGCCTTCCTCGCCACCAACTTCCATCAGCGGCTGAGTTCCTGAGGCTTGTCCCCTGCACTCATATTTGCTTCACCACAAACTCCCTGAGATTCTCTCTTCATGCCCTCCTTGCCCCTGCCTTGCTGCTGCTTCCACTCCTAGCATTAGCCTTCCTGCCTCCAGACTCCTATCAACTCACGCGTGCCACCGGGCCTCTGCCTCTTCGCCCCTGCCTCTGCTTCCCATTTTCCTCCTCCTCCATCTGAGCTTCACAGGCTACACAGCTCCCGACGCATCTCGTCCCTTCCTCTGAGGCATTTAGAAACCCCTCCCTCTTCCTGGCCCTTGTTATCTTCTCCAATTCGCCCTCTGCTCTCAGCCTCTGTAGTCCTGGCCTCTCCCAGTCCTCTCGTGCACAACAGTCCGCAATCCTCTAAGCTGTAGTCTCCCTGTTCTGTCCCCAAATCCCTCTGCTTCTTTTCTCTGTGCAGGAGGTGTGTATATGAGGGAGGAGGGTTGGGGCCTTCCTTTTCTACCTTGTGGCTCCTTTTCCTGCGACTGACATCCTATTAGTATGGAAAAAGCAACTGCTCACTTGACCTAGACCACTTGAAGCCCTTCACTGGCCTGCTAGTTAGCAGCCTGGTGTGCTTCTGATGTTGCAGGACTGCGCATGCGCGGCCCGCCGTGTAGCAAAGCCTCCAGGAGGTGGCTGGATGATTTGGGTTTCTATGCCTTGCCCAGTGTGCTGAGGTGCATTTGCATTTGCATTCCAACAGGATCAGCTTTAGCGGGAGGGGGAGTGACGCCTCTTAGCGGTAGTCAGTTCTTGCTCACAGACCATCAGGCCTTGCTTATGCCTCCTTGACTGCACATGCGCCCCAGGGGTGCTGGGAAGCCTCTGGGCGGTGCCAGGAGGGTTAGGCGCTCTGTGACGTGATCAGGTTCTAGGCGCCACCTGCTGACGTGTGCCAGTGTTCCAAGTGGAGTTGCCATAGCAAAAGGGTCGCGAAGGAACTTAGGGGTTGGCTCTGACTGCTCACCAGTTCTCACAGGCCAACAGGGAAGTACAGCACCTCCAGGGCCAAAAATCGCACACTTGGAATCCCCGCTGCGACGGGCTGTGTCCACTTTTCGCCTCCGCTCCCGCTCCATCCCACATCCTGGCTGAACCCGTGTTGGACAGCTCCCCCACCTCCTCTGCCCTTGTCTGTCCTGGAAGTGGCCGGTGTCTGAATCCTCCACCTCTTATGGCTGTGAGCCAACGGCCCCCGCATTGCCAGCTCCTGCCTATAGCCTTCATAATCCACCGGTACTCGGTAGGAGGCAGGATTTGGCAGAGATGTGGGCCAGAGAGGCCAGGCAAGAGGGCAGTCAAGAGGCGAGTGGACACCTGTGCAGTTAAGAGAACCCAATAACCCCTCACCTGCTGACCTTGAATCTCCATTCTGCTGTCATCGAACAGATGACGTGGATGGGGAGAGAGGTGGCGGATTCAGACACCGGCCACTTCCAGGACTGGCAAGGGCAGAGGAGGTGGGGGAGCTGTCCAACACGGGTCCAGCCACGATGTGGGATGGAGCGGGAGCGGAGGTGAAAAGTGGACCCAGCCCGTCCAGCGGGGTTTCCAGGTGCGCGATTTGAGGCTCCAGAGCTCCTGTACTTCCCTGTTGGCCTGTGAGAACTGGTGAGCAGTCAGAGCCAACCCCTAAGGGCCTTCGCATCCCTTTCGCTATGGCATCTCCACTTGGAACACTGGCACACGTCAGCAGGTGGCGCCTAGAACCTGACCAAGTCACAGAGCGCCTAACCCTGCAGGCACCGCCCCGAGGATTCCCAGCAACCCTGGGGCTCATGTGCAGTCAAGGAGGCATAAGCAGGTCCTGATGGCCTGTGAGCAAGAACTGACTACCGCTAAGAGGCATCACTCCCCCTCCCGCTAAAGCTGATCCTGTTGGAATGCAAATGCAAATGCACCTCAGGACCCTGGGCAAGGCATAGAAACGCAAAACATCCAGCCACCTCCTGGAGGCTTTGCTGCAAGGCGGGCCTGCTCATGCGCAGTCCTGCTGTTGTGCCCAAGCCCTAGAAGACCACCAAGAGACCACCGAGAGCCAGACGTTCCGAAATGCAAAAGCAAGGCAAGGCTTTATTAGGCGAGCTGCAGCCCGGACCTAGTCCTACACACCGACACAGCGGAGGTTAGGAGGAAGGTCCTGAGCAAAGTTTTACATGGGTATTTAAAGGGAAAAACCACAAAATTACATAAACCAAGTGCAAGCAGGGTTGGGGTGCGAGGACAAATCTGATTGGCTCGGGGCTAGGGGATTCTGAAATTGATTGATGGACATTCCAGGGCCGTCAACGTTCCCAAACCGGTTTGGCCATCTGGGAAATGGGCTTTATGGCCGGTTGGTTTCGGCACAAACATCCGCACAAACTACTTCATTCCTGGAATCTGTACAATTTCTGGCTAGTTTCACCATAAACAAGTCATTTGCTGGGTTATTCTTAGCTTAACACAAACAACAAGATGGTTGCAGTTTCAAGATGGAGTTGTCCTAGTCTTTCATTCCCCCCTGGACTTATGGACATGAAGCACAATCCTGTGTTTCAGGCCGTAAACTAAATTCCAATTGCTCTCTCTCTGGAAGAGGTACATACATGCTTTTTTTTGTCCCAATAAAGTAGATATTAAGGTAGTAAGCCACGGGGAATAATTTCCTCTTCCTTTTCTACAATGGGGCCATGATCTCATGACTCCAGTGGCCAGGGGAGTTACAGTAGCTCGGGCTGGAGGCTGGGGAATATATATCAATTCTGGTGCCCACTATTCTATCATCCCCAAGCTGCCGACCACCCATAGGTAGGGTTTATGGGAGTCTAGGTTCTCTCCCTAGCTACCAAAGCACCAACCATACATAGCAGGCCTAGCAAGGTAAAGTTAGCCAAGTCCATCTTTTGGTACGTGGCCTCTGTTGTGGCTAATCTGCCACCGGGTAGAATGTTCTCTCTCACTGTGAATGGGTCCACTGGCTCCAGTCATTTTTATGGCGTGGGTAAAGAGAATCCAGGTTGCAGTTCTGTCCACCCTGAGTGTGGTGGGAGTTGTCAGCAGCAGGATGTAAGGACCCTTCCAACGTGGTTCCAGGTTCCCTTGTCGGTGGCACTTTACTCAGTTGGTAGCGGGTGTGGCTCAGAAGGAGGTCCAGTCTCATAAAGGGCCTTTTAGCTTGGGCCAGATCGCTTGGTGGACCTGCTATAGGGCTCTGAGGGGGGATAAAGGCTCATAAAAAATTCGATTGTAAGTTAGGAATTATGGGAGGGGATCACAAATCTGATCCTAAGGCTACACATGAGCAAATCCAGGCTTTACCTACAAAACCATCTCAGCGAGGGAATCAAGTAGTTAATGGTACATGAGATCTTTCTGGTTAACATTTAGATGACATCACACAAGTCCCTTATCCCTGCAGATGCAGGTACAGATAGTTTCACGGTGAAGCCCTAATTCTGACCCTATTTACCTATTTATATTATAGCCAATTTGATTACATACCAACTTTACTCATAAGCTCTAATTTTAAGACATACTGATATCATTTGCTTCATACTCAAACTTTCTAGGGATTGTCTTTCCTCATGCCAGCAGCGACTTACTGGAACATTCTGTGACACTTGACTTTTTAAATCCCTTTCTTAATCTCCAAGGCTTGCTATACTAACTTTCCTCTTTACAGTTTCTGGGGCTTCTTTGCTGCTAGAGTTTTACTGTCTACATTTTCTTTTCCTCTAGTTTGTAGAATCCGGTTTATCAAGGCAATTTACTGTGACTCTACCCACAGGCTGTTGGGGAAAACAAAGGTGGGGCAAGGGTCAGCCTGATGGGGACTGCTGCTCCTAAAAAGCCAGACCAGAGCCAACTATCATGAGTTACTATTTTAGAGTGGATTTCTCCAGTTTCCAGTGCCTCTAAGTGCCTAAGGTTGGCCGGTGGCATCTGTAAGATGCACCCCCAGGAGGGCTCCATGAAGATGCCCCAGCAGTTTAAATCTCTGTCCAGTTACCTGGGTACCTGGCACACCTGATGGCAGTTACCTCCCTTTCTTCTGAGGTCACACCCTAATTTATCTGGACACATTTTAATATTTCCACTCCAGGCATTTCCTGGAAGTGACACTCCAGCCTGTCATACATGCTTTGAATTTAGCAGCAGGCCAGTCTGCTTGAAAATTTCTTACAATATCCAATTTTCTTAATAGAGTTAGTTAACTCCACTCAACTCAAGAATGTCCCCCTGAAATTTTAGTTTCAGCAGATCCAAAGTACTTTCCAGCAGAAATCAGCTGCTTGTGATAAGAGTCCCATTTGTTTTACCAAGATAGGGCTACACTGGGTGAAGATGTAGATTCTTTTAGATGACTGTCAGACTGTCCTTGATAGCTTAACCTAAGTTAACCTAAGGCATAACTTTAGTATTTTCCTGATTCCTTCTTAAGCACACTAGCTTTTGTAGGCTGGCACATCACTGAATGTCAAGACAGCTTTAGGCAATCAATGGCCCTTGGGTCATTTTGCCAGGGCAATAAGTTTAAATCAAATATTTCCAATAAGGCTAGGGTTTTGTTTTTTTGTTTTTTAACCAACATAGAAGGTTTGGCCTGTAACCATTTCTCACAAGTGCAGTTTCTGTACACTGTTACCTCTGTTTTCCATACCCCTAGTTTATCCTGTCTTATTTTCCCAAAAACAACTTTGGTCCCTTGGTCCTAAAAGGGGGGCTGATGGGCGAAGATCATCCATCTTCTGTAACTTCTTCAGGCTGACTCAGGGGCGTTGGCCTTACCTAGCCAGGGACCTATAACCTTAGTCTACTTTACCAAGGGGCTGCAGGGTCAGATGTCCAGTAGGAGCTTTACTCCAAACTGGAAATTACATTCAACATTTAACTTTAACTTAAATATACAGACTTTTCGGGGCTACATCAGTATAGCCTTTTAACATTTTAGTTTGCAAAAGCATTTTCCTGACTGGCTGGGGAAACAGATCTCTGATAACCTAACAATGCCTAAATTACCTTTGTAGGCCTCAGGTAGGTCTCGATAAAGACATAATCGCAGGTTCACAAGTTTCCTTTCCTGAACAGATATGCCAACTCAGAATTTTCACTGCCAGTTAGGGCTTTGAGCAGATGCAGGGGGTTGGGATTTTAAACTATTCCCCATTTGACAATCTTAGCTTTACTACCCACTACCACAGATGACTGGCAAGTCCCTGTCCAGTTACAAAGTAGATAGACACGGGCAATAAAAGGCATGCTTACGAACTATTCTTCTAGGACCTCCCGGCTCTGATTAACTTTTGAAAGGCCAAACAGCAGTGACTCTAGGATCTGACACCCTCTCTGCCATCCAAGCAGTGGCTTACTGCCTCTGGATGCACAATCACTCTGTCCCAGGAGTAACTTTTCCATGCTGGTATAAATGCACCTTTGTCATTTCTCTTGGTCCATCACTGGACTTGGACTCAGGGCCTGAGTGCTGTCCCTCAGCTCTCCAGCTCAAGACTAGCACCCTACCATTTTGAGCCTCAAAGCAACTCATGACTATTTCCAGCACTTCTGCTGGTCAGCTGGACACGAAGACTCCCACAGGGACCTTTCTCTGCCCAGGCTGGCTTCGAACAGCAGATTTCAGATCAATGAGTCTTACAAGAGGCCACTTAACTCCAATTAAAAGCAACAAGGTGGTCCACACAGAAATAGTTTTTAAGCATACTCTTACCTGGACCTTATCAAGGGCCAGTGTTAGATCTTGACAAACTTGTAGGGATCATCTGTCCTTCTCTATGGGCCTGCTGGAAATGGTTACAAAAAAAACTACAGAGAAACTGGAATGGCAATTAAACATTTTGGTAGCTATAATTCTCCTTTTTTCACTTTGCAATAATCATTTAGGACAATTTTACTTCCAGATTTCTTATCTAGAAATGCATTCTTGATTTTCAAGGCCTTTTACTAACCTCTGTTTAACACTAACACTTTAGCTCTTATCTGTGTTGGAAAAACTCTGAAGCTTAGAGGCATTCTGAAACCGGTACTGCCCTTTGCCTTTGGGCTGCCCGTTTTAAAAGAGCCTTTTTTTCTTTTTCTTTAGTCCCAGTTACCACATGGCATGAAGACCTTTGGACTCAAATGACAATTTTTCCTTAATGCAAGAATTACAATTACAAAATTAGAAATACTTATCCATTCAGCTTTCCAATAAAGTAGTGAGATAGCCCATTTTGCCATTTCCTCCTACATACAGAGAGTTAATGAGAGTTTACTTTTATACTTGCCTCATTATGTGTAACTTAAGATAGTTACGAGTCTTACTATTACATCACATAAAATTCAGTACCTGAATCATTAAACTGATATCCAAAACAATTGTAACAAAAGTTAAAACAGTCACCAAAATTACAAACACATGAAATCCAGTCTCAGCATCTTTGCTTTTTCAATACATCCGAATTACAAAATAGCACAGGAATCAAATTACATCAGATAAATATACTTTTTAACCATTTAAAAAACTTTTTTAATTCTTAGTACCTCAAGGGGCAGTTTTTAAAAATTCCAGCCAAACCATTCATTTTTACCACCAGGTTTCCAAAGTTCACCTGAAAACAAAAGAGTCAAAAGAGAGGCCTCCATGGCCTGTCCTGCCAAACAGCCTATTTTCATCCTTTCATCCTACTCCTCAGAGCTTGATGAACTGTCTTGGTGCCGGCCCCACTTCTCTTCCACCATGCAAGGACACCCCCTTTTGGCTGTCCCACCACGTGGATTCCCTCCAGGGCCTGTGCCACCACGTGGGCTGGCTAAGCTGTACTGTTGCCAGACCACCCCTCACTCCTGTGGATAGGCATACAGGCCCATTTTTTTTTCTAGAAACCCAAGCAATTTTTTCCTTTTTTTTAACAGTGATAAACCTTTACATCAAAATTTCTGACACTTAACCTTAATTTCTTTTTTTAATTAATGAAACATTTTCTTTAACTACAGTTCCTCTTTAAAACAATGCAATAATCCTTTAAAGCATTTGGTAACGCCCAAACTTAATGACCATTTGAATTTAAACTTAAACTCACTCAATTTTACATCATGCTAACAGTCTTGTACATGTTCACACTCACACATGCACACACACACACACACACACACATTTAAAAGATCTTAAAGCGCGCAAAATAAACATCGGCCGTACATTTTCCAGTGGCAGGAGGTATTTTTGCCAATCTTACTCCTGCAACACCCAAATTTTAAGACAAAGCTTTTAACAAATGATTTTAGCATTCTCCAGCCTCATTTTCCTGGGCTTGATAATTTTAGCAAAACAATTTAGCATACCAAATAATTTTCTGCTGAAGAAGGCTGGGTGGGGGTCACCCAGAGTTCTTTTTGCGGACACTCACACTCTGATTGTGAGCTGTCGCCTGTACATCTTTCAAATGAGCTAAACATAAATCCAAGGGGGTAGAGGGAATCTGTCCCATTACGTCCGTCACAGTCAGGAGATACAAAAAACAGGGAAGAACAGTCCAGACCAGACAATATTTTTTTCTACAACATAATCTTTTCTAGTATGTAATTGGATTTACTATTACTTTCTTTTCTAATTTACCACCAGACCTAGTCTCCTCTATACTCACTCTCGTCCTAGGCCCTTCTGCTTTCAATTTCACTTTCTCTTTTACATCAAAGTCCAATTAACCACATCATTTAGACTTCTCAGAGCATTTTACATAAACCAGACAAACATACAAAAGTGGCGAGAGTAAAAGCAGTTTGACAAATCTGGAGAAGCAACGCTGCTAAGAAAAGGTAGGGAGGAAAATTCTGCTGGGGACATAAAGAGAAAGAGAAGGAGTCACCTCTGGAAGTCTTCTGTTTGTCACTTTCTTAGCTTAGTCCCCATGCCTAGGAGGAATTTCTCCCGCCAGTGTGGAGGGAGGTTAGACACAGTTACACACAGACCACATAAAAAACACATAAAGGAATTAATATGCCATAAACAATCTACTAATTTCGGCGCCAACACAGGACAAGGTAACAAAACAGGTTATGCAGGTTTGACACAAAAGAGACTGTCAGACTCACAAATAATGCACAGACAGCGCTGCGCAGTGGGGTCTCTCCCCGCCACCTGAGGGTGGCTTGGGCTGGAGGACTTGGGGGGTCCTTCCAGTGGGCTAGGATCAAGTCTAGGGGGCTAGATGGTACATTACCTATAGCTCTGGTCAGGTGTTCAATCCAGACAGCTACAAAAAACACAACAATTACAACAACAGAAAAGGTACCAAACACACAGGCCTGAGTAAAAGACAAGTTACAAGTTACTAGTACAAGTTGGAGATCTCCCAAGTCGGCCCCCAACCTCCTGCGAGGGTGCAGAAGGAATGGACCCAAGTTCAAGGTGGGCAGGATGAGCCTCGGTGATGAGACTCTCCCAGTCAGTGCCGGCTAGAAACCAGACTGATTTGTGCCCTACAAGTATCAAGGCGGGGTTCCAGGGGTCCCCCATCAAGGGTGGAGGGTCTGAGACGTCTCCCAATTCCTCCAGAGCTGTCATATGAGCACGTCTGCTCTGACAATCCCTAAAAAAATAAAACAAACCAGAACGGCCGTATTCAAGAGAAAATGAAAGTAAAAAAAAACCACACACCTAGACAAAGGACAGGACAAGACAAATTAACAGCGCTGTTTCTCACCTTCGGGGTCTGGGGTCTCGGGGGTCTTTGGGGATCCCGGACGAGACCCCAACTGTTGTGCCCAAGCCCTAGAAGACCACCAAGAGACCACCGAGAGCCAGACGTTCCGAAATGCAAAAGCAAGGCAAGGCTTTATTAGGCGAGCTGCAGCCCGGACCTAGTCCTACACACCGACGCAGCGGAGGTTAGGAGGAAGGTCCTGAGCAAAGTTTTACATGGGTATTTAAAGGGAAAAACCACAAAATTACATAAACCAAGTGCAAGCAGGGTTGGGGTGCGAGGACAAATCTGATTGGCTCGGGGCTAGGGGATTCTGAAATTGATTGATGGACATTCCAGGGCCGTCAACGTTCCCAAACCGGTTTGGCCATCTGGGAAATGGGCTTTATGGCCGGTTGGTTTCGGCACAAACATCCGCACAAACTACTTCATTCCTGGAATCTGTACAATTTCTGGCTAGTTTCACCATAAACAAGTCATTTGCTGGGTTATTCTTAGCTTAACACAAACAACA
Source organism: Perognathus longimembris pacificus (assembly GCF_023159225.1). Classification (NCBI taxonomy): domain Eukaryota; kingdom Metazoa; phylum Chordata; class Mammalia; order Rodentia; family Heteromyidae; genus Perognathus; species Perognathus longimembris. The sequence continues at coordinate 31,825 of NW_025960185.1, forward strand.
AGATGGTTGCAGTTTCAAGATGGAGTTGTCCTAGTCTTTCACTGCAACCTCAGAAGCACGCCAGGGAGCTAGCTAGCAGGCCACTGAAGGATTTCAAGTGGTCTCGGTCAAGTGAGCAGATGCTTTTTCCAGACTAATAGGATGTCAGTCGCAGTAGAGGGAGCCACAAGGTAGAAAAGGAAGGCCGCTACCCTCCTACCTCATATACACACCTCCTGCACAGAGCAAAGAAGCAGAGGGATTTGGGGACAGAACAGGGAGACAACAGCTTAGATGAATGCGGACTGTTGTTCACGAGAGGACTGGGAGAGGCCAGGAGTACAGAGGCTGAGAGCAGAGGGCGAATGGGAGCAGTTAAGAAGGGCCAGGAAGAGGGAGGGGCTTCTGAATTCCTCAGAGGAAGGGAAGAGATGCGTCGGGAGCTGTGCAGCCTGTGAAGCTCAGAAGGAGCAGGGGGAAAATGGGAAGCAGAGGCAGAAGCAAAGAGGCAGAGGCCCGGTGGCACGCGTGAGCTGATAGGAGTCTGGAGGCAGGAAGGCTAATTCTAGGAGTGGAAGGAGCAGGAAGGCAGGGACAAGGAGGGCATGAAGAGAGAATCTCAGGGGTTTGGGGTGCAGCAAGTATGAGAGCAGGGGAGAAGCCTCAGGAACTTAGCCGCTGATGGAGATGGTGGCGAGGAAGGCCAGGATGCTCGCCATGGGACGGGCGCACCCCCGCCCATGTACCAACGAGAAGGAAATAGAGCCAGGGCATTCTGGGCCACAGGCCTCTGTCCCTCTCTGCCCACCGTGCCTTCTTGCTTCAGGGTGTAGACCAGAGGGGTAAAGAATGCCTTCTTTGGTTGGGGCACTTCCTGGGCCTAATCCCGTGGTCCTGCTGCATTCACATGTCTCCCCTCATTGCATTCCGACAAGAGTTGTTTGCAATTCAGGTCGCTCAAGCTGCATGGTACAGGGAATGGGAAACAGGTGAGGACAGCAGGGGAAGACACAAGTGCCAATGGGCTGGCCTATATGCAGCGCTGAGCTCCCTAGCCACGCCCACCACAACAATATCAGGCTTGATTCGATCAAGTCCGACCCAGTGCCCTGAAAACCCTTAGCACCTTCCAAGGCACGGTAAACTGGGTGTGCTCGCAAGTGCGTGAGTGTGTCCGTGTTTGGTTGTACGAGTGCGTGTGTGTTCCTGACAGCGTACATGGGTGCACTTCCTAAACATAGGTCTGGATATGTGTAAATAGGCATCTGGATGTGGATCCAGGAGGTCCCGTCACAGTGTGTTCTGAGTGAGCATGTGGAGGCTGCGGCGAGTGACAGAGAAAGACAGAGATGGAGAGTGGGCTTGCATGTGAGAAATTCTCTGTTCATGTGCGGTAGCATGAGTGTGTCAGATATGACGTTGAACAGATGGAATTCAAAGTTTGTGCACTTTATACTTGCTCGCTTGAAATTCCCAGGAAACCATTCATTTGGCAAAGGCTTCCCTATAGTGCTGTCTGCTTCACCAAGATCTCCAGACGTGAGTCCGGGGATGCTAAGCAGCCACTGCTGTTGGCGATCTGCATGACAGTGATGATGAGGCCTACGAATACCATTGCTGGGAGCCAGGGTGCCTTGGCCGACGCAGGGAAGCGTCAGAATTCCCTTTCCTTGGTGTCTGAGCATAGCACCCTGCAGGAGTCTTAAACTTATGGCTTTGAGCCAACGGCCCCCGCATTGCCAGCTCCTGCCTATAGCCATTATAATCCACCGCTACTCGGTAGTAGGAAGGATCTGGCAGAGATGTGGGCCAGAGGGGCCAGGCAAGAGGGCAGACAAGAGGCGAGCGGACACCTGTGCAGTTAGGAGAACCCAATAACCCCTCACCTGCTGACCTTGAATCTCCATTCTGCTGTCATCGAACAGATGACGTGGATGGGGAGAGAGGTGGCGGATTCAGACACCGGCCACTTCCAGGACTGGCAAGGGCAGAGGAGGTGGGGGAGCTGTCCAACACGGGTTCAGCCAGGATGTGGGATGGAGCGCGAGCGGAGGTGAAAAGTGGACCCAGCCCGTCCCAGCGGGGTTTCCAGGTGCGCGATTTGAGGCTCCAGAGCTCCTGTACTTCCCTGTTGGCCTGTGAGAACTGGTGAGCAGTCAGAGCCAACCCCTAAGGGCCTTCGCAACCCTTTCGCTATGGCAACTCCACTTGGAACACTGGCACACGTCAGCAGGTGGCGCCTAGAACCTGACCACGTCACAGAGCGCCTAACCTGCAGGCACCGCCCAGAGGATTCCCAGCACCCCTGGGGCGCATGTACAGTCAAGGAGGCATAAGCAGGGCCTGATGGCCTGTGAGCAAGAACTGACTACCGCTAAGAGGCGTCACTCCCCCTCCCGCTAAAGCTGATCCGGTTGGAATGCAAATGCAAATGCACCTCAGCACACTGGGCAAGGCATAGAAACGCAAAACATCCAGCCACCTCCTGGAGGCTTTGCTGCACGGCGGGCCGCGCATGCGCAGTCCTGCAACCTCAGAATCACGCCAGGCAGCTACCTCGCGGGCCACTGAAGGATTTCAAGTGGTCTCGGTCAAGTGAGCAGATGCTTTTTCCAGACTAATAGGATGTCAGTCGCAGTAGAGGGAGCCACAAGGTAGAAAAGGAAGGCCGCTACCCTCCTACCTCATATACACACCTCCTGCACAGAGCAAAGAAGCAGAGGGATTTGGGGACAGAACAGGGAGACAACAGCTTAGATGAATGCGGACTGTTGTTCACGAGAGGACTGGGAGAGGCCAGGAGTACAGAGGCTGAGAGCAGAGGGCGAATGGGAGCAGTTAAGAAGGGCCAGGAAGAGGGAGGGGCTTCTGAATTCCTCAGAGGAAGGGAAGAGATGCGTCGGGAGCTGTGCAGCCTGTGAAGCTCAGAAGGAGCAGGGGGAAAATGGGAAGCAGAGGCAGAAGCAAAGAGGCAGAGGCCCGGTGGCACGCGTGAGCTGATAGGAGTCTGGAGGCAGGAAGGCTAATTCTAGGAGTGGAAGGAGCAGGAAGGCAGGGACAAGGAGGGCATGAAGAGAGAATCTCAGGGGGTTTGGGGTGCAGCAAGTATGAGAGCAGGGGAGAAGCCTCAGGAACTTAGCCGCTGATGGAGATGGTGGCGAGGAAGGCCAGGATGCTCGCCATGGGACGGGCGCACCCCCGCCCATGTACCAACGAGAAGGAAATAGAGCCAGGGCATTCTGGGCCACAGGCCTCTGTCCCTCTCTGCCCACCGTGCCTTCTTGCTTCAGGGTGTAGACCAGAGGGGTAAAGAATGCCTTCTTTGGTTGGGGCACTTCCTGGGCCTAATCCCGTGGTCCTGCTGCATTCACATGTCTCCCCTCATTGCATTCCGACAAGAGTTGTTTGCAATTCAGGTCGCTCAAGCTGCATGGTACAGGGAATGGGAAACAGGTGAGGACAGCAGGGGAAGACACAAGTGCCAATGGGCTGGCCTATATGCAGCGCTGAGCTCCCTAGCCACGCCCACCACAACAATATCAGGCTTGATTCGATCAAGTCCGACCCAGTGCCCTGAAAACCCTTAGCACCTTCCAAGGCACGGTAAACTGGGTGTGCTCGCAAGTGCGTGAGTGTGTCCGTGTTTGGTTGTACGAGTGCGTGTGTGTTCCTGACAGCGTACATGGGTGCACTTCCTAAACATAGGTCTGGATATGTGTAAATAGGCATCTGGATGTGGATCCAGGAGGTCCCGTCACAGTGTGTTCTGAGTGAGCATGTGGAGGCTGCGGCGAGTGACAGAGAAAGACAGAGATGGAGAGTGGGCTTGCATGTGAGAAATTCTCTGTTCATGTGCGGTAGCATGAGTGTGTCAGATATGACGTTGAACAGATGGAATTCAAAGTTTGTGCACTTTATACTTGCTCGCTTGAAATTCCCAGGAAACCATTCATTTGGCAAAGGCTTCCCTATAGTGCTGTCTGCTTCACCAAGATCTCCAGACGTGAGTCCGGGGATGCTAAGCAGCCACTGCTGTTGGCGATCTGCATGACAGTGATGATGAGGCCTACGAATACCATTGCTGGGAGCCAGGGTGCCTTGGCCGACGCAGGGAAGCGTCAGAATTCCCTTTCCTTGGTGTCTGAGCATAGCACCCTGCAGGAGTCTTAAACTTATGGCTTTGAGCCAACGGCCCCCGCATTGCCAGCTCCTGCCTATAGCCATTATAATCCACCGCTACTCGGTAGTAGGAAGGATCTGGCAGAGATGTGGGCCAGAGGGGCCAGGCAAGAGGGCAGACAAGAGGCGAGCGGACACCTGTGCAGTTAGGAGAACCCAATAACCCCTCACCTGCTGACCTTGAATCTCCATTCTGCTGTCATCGAACAGATGACGTGGATGGGGAGAGAGGTGGCGGATTCAGACACCGGCCACTTCCAGGACTGGCAAGGGCAGAGGAGGTGGGGGAGCTGTCCAACACGGGTTCAGCCAGGATGTGGGATGGAGCGCGAGCGGAGGTGAAAAGTGGACCCAGCCCGTCCCAGCGGGGTTTCCAGGTGCGCGATTTGAGGCTCCAGAGCTCCTGTACTTCCCTGTTGGCCTGTGAGAACTGGTGAGCAGTCAGAGCCAACCCCTAAGGGCCTTCGCAACCCTTTCGCTATGGCAACTCCACTTGGAACACTGGCACACGTCAGCAGGTGGCGCCTAGAACCTGACCACGTCACAGAGCGCCTAACCTGCAGGCACCGCCCAGAGGATTCCCAGCACCCCTGGGGCGCATGTACAGTCAAGGAGGCATAAGCAGGGCCTGATGGCCTGTGAGCAAGAACTGACTACCGCTAAGAGGCGTCACTCCCCCTCCCGCTAAAGCTGATCCGGTTGGAATGCAAATGCAAATGCACCTCAGCACACTGGGCAAGGCATAGAAACGCAAAACATCCAGCCACCTCCTGGAGGCTTTGCTGCACGGCGGGCCGCGCATGCGCAGTCCTGCAACCTCAGAATCACGCCAGGCAGCTACCTCGCGGGCCACTGAAGGATTTCAAGTGGTCTCGGTCAAGTGAGCAGATGCTTTTTCCAGACTAATAGGATGTCAGTCGCAGTAGAGGGAGCCACAAGGTAGAAAAGGAAGGCCGCTACCCTCCTACCTCATATACACACCTCCTGCACAGAGCAAAGAAGCAGAGGGATTTGGGGACAGAACAGGGAGACAACAGCTTAGATGAATGCGGACTGTTGTTCACGAGAGGACTGGGAGAGGCCAGGAGTACAGAGGCTGAGAGCAGAGGGCGAATGGGAGCAGTTAAGAAGGGCCAGGAAGAGGGAGGGGCTTCTGAATTCCTCAGAGGAAGGGAAGAGATGCGTCGGGAGCTGTGCAGCCTGTGAAGCTCAGAAGGAGCAGGGGGAAAATGGGAAGCAGAGGCAGAAGCAAAGAGGCAGAGGCCCGGTGGCACGCGTGAGCTGATAGGAGTCTGGAGGCAGGAAGGCTAATTCTAGGAGTGGAAGGAGCAGGAAGGCAGGGACAAGGAGGGCATGAAGAGAGAATCTCAGGGGGTTTGGGGTGCAGCAAGTATGAGAGCAGGGGAGAAGCCTCAGGAACTTAGCCGCTGATGGAGATGGTGGCGAGGAAGGCCAGGATGCTCGCCATGGGACGGGCGCACCCCCGCCCATGTACCAACGAGAAGGAAATAGAGCCAGGGCATTCTGGGCCACAGGCCTCTGTCCCTCTCTGCCCACCGTGCCTTCTTGCTTCAGGGTGTAGACCAGAGGGGTAAAGAATGCCTTCTTTGGTTGGGGCACTTCCTGGGCCTAATCCCGTGGTCCTGCTGCATTCACATGTCTCCCCTCATTGCATTCCGACAAGAGTTGTTTGCAATTCAGGTCGCTCAAGCTGCATGGTACAGGGAATGGGAAACAGGTGAGGACAGCAGGGGAAGACACAAGTGCCAATGGGCTGGCCTATATGCAGCGCTGAGCTCCCTAGCCACGCCCACCACAACAATATCAGGCTTGATTCGATCAAGTCCGACCCAGTGCCCTGAAAACCCTTAGCACCTTCCAAGGCACGGTAAACTGGGTGTGCTCGCAAGTGCGTGAGTGTGTCCGTGTTTGGTTGTACGAGTGCGTGTGTGTTCCTGACAGCGTACATGGGTGCACTTCCTAAACATAGGTCTGGATATGTGTAAATAGGCATCTGGATGTGGATCCAGGAGGTCCCGTCACAGTGTGTTCTGAGTGAGCATGTGGAGGCTGCGGCGAGTGACAGAGAAAGACAGAGATGGAGAGTGGGCTTGCATGTGAGAAATTCTCTGTTCATGTGCGGTAGCATGAGTGTGTCAGATATGACGTTGAACAGATGGAATTCAAAGTTTGTGCACTTTATACTTGCTCGCTTGAAATTCCCAGGAAACCATTCATTTGGCAAAGGCTTCCCTATAGTGCTGTCTGCTTCACCAAGATCTCCAGACGTGAGTCCGGGGATGCTAAGCAGCCACTGCTGTTGGCGATCTGCATGACAGTGATGATGAGGCCTACGAATACCATTGCTGGGAGCCAGGGTGCCTTGGCCGACGCAGGGAAGCGTCAGAATTCCCTTTCCTTGGTGTCTGAGCATAGCACCCTGCAGGAGTCTTAAACTTATGGCTTTGAGCCAACGGCCCCCGCATTGCCAGCTCCTGCCTATAGCCATTATAATCCACCGCTACTCGGTAGTAGGAAGGATCTGGCAGAGATGTGGGCCAGAGGGGCCAGGCAAGAGGGCAGACAAGAGGCGAGCGGACACCTGTGCAGTTAGGAGAACCCAATAACCCCTCACCTGCTGACCTTGAATCTCCATTCTGCTGTCATCGAACAGATGACGTGGATGGGGAGAGAGGTGGCGGATTCAGACACCGGCCACTTCCAGGACTGGCAAGGGCAGAGGAGGTGGGGGAGCTGTCCAACACGGGTTCAGCCAGGATGTGGGATGGAGCGCGAGCGGAGGTGAAAAGTGGACCCAGCCCGTCCCAGCGGGGTTTCCAGGTGCGCGATTTGAGGCTCCAGAGCTCCTGTACTTCCCTGTTGGCCTGTGAGAACTGGTGAGCAGTCAGAGCCAACCCCTAAGGGCCTTCGCAACCCTTTCGCTATGGCAACTCCACTTGGAACACTGGCACACGTCAGCAGGTGGCGCCTAGAACCTGACCACGTCACAGAGCGCCTAACCTGCAGGCACCGCCCAGAGGATTCCCAGCACCCCTGGGGCGCATGTACAGTCAAGGAGGCATAAGCAGGGCCTGATGGCCTGTGAGCAAGAACTGACTACCGCTAAGAGGCGTCACTCCCCCTCCCGCTAAAGCTGATCCTGTTGGAATGCAAATGCAAATGCACCTCAGCACACTGGGCAAGGCATAGAAACGCAAAACATCCAGCCACCTCCTGGAGGCTTTGCTGCACGGCGGGCCGCGCATGCGCAGTCCTGCAACCTCAGAATCACGCCAGGCAGCTACCTCGCGGGCCACTGAAGGATTTCAAGTGGTCTCGGTCAAGTGAGCAGATGCTTTTTCCAGACTAATAGGATGTCAGTCGCAGTAGAGGGAGCCACAAGGTAGAAAAGGAAGGCCGCTACCCTCCTACCTCATATACACACCTCCTGCACAGAGCAAAGAAGCAGAGGGATTTGGGGACAGAACAGGGAGACAACAGCTTAGATGAATGCGGACTGTTGTTCACGAGAGGACTGGGAGAGGCCAGGAGTACAGAGGCTGAGAGCAGAGGGCGAATGGGAGCAGTTAAGAAGGGCCAGGAAGAGGGAGGGGCTTCTGAATTCCTCAGAGGAAGGGAAGAGATGCGTCGGGAGCTGTGCAGCCTGTGAAGCTCAGAAGGAGCAGGGGGAAAATGGGAAGCAGAGGCAGAAGCAAAGAGGCAGAGGCCCGGTGGCACGCGTGAGCTGATAGAAGTCTGGAGGCAGGAAGGCTAATTCTAGGAGTGGAAGGAGCAGGAAGGCAGGGACAAGGAGGGCATGAAGAGAGAATCTCAGGGGGTTTGGGGTGCAGCAAGTATGAGAGCAGGGGAGAAGCCTCAGGAACTTAGCCGCTGATGGAGATGGTGGCGAGGAAGGCCAGGATGCTCGCCATGGGACGGGCGCACCCCCGCCCATGTACCAACGAGAAGGAAATAGAGCCAGGGCATTCTGGGCCACAGGCCTCTGTCCCTCTCTGCCCACCGTGCCTTCTTGCTTCAGGGTGTAGACCAGAGGGGTAAAGAATGCCTTCTTTGGTTGGGGCACTTCCTGGGCCTAATCCCGTGGTCCTGCTGCATTCACATGTCTCCCCTCATTGCATTCCGACAAGAGTTGTTTGCAATTCAGGTCGCTCAAGCTGCATGGTACAGGGAATGGGAAACAGGTGAGGACAGCAGGGGAAGACACAAGTGCCAATGGGCTGGGCTATATGCAGCGCTGAGCTCCCTAGCCACGCCCACCACAACAATATCAGGCTTGATTCGATCAAGTCCGACCCAGTGCCCTGAAAACCCTTAGCACCTTCCAAGGCACGGTAAACTGGGTGTGCTCGCAAGTGCGTGAGTGTGTCCGTGTTTGGTTGTACGAGTGCGTGTGTGTTCCTGACAGCGTACATGGGTGCACTTCCTAAACATAGGTCTGGATATGTGTAAATAGGCATCTGGATGTGGATCCAGGAGGTCCCGTCACAGTGTGTTCTGAGTGAGCATGTGGAGGCTGCGGCGAGTGACAGAGAAAGACAGAGATGGAGAGTGGGCTTGCATGTGAGAAATTCTCTGTTCATGTGCGGTAGCATGAGTGTGTCAGATATGACGTTGAACAGATGGAATTCAAAGTTTGTGCACTTTATACTTGCTCGCTTGAAATTCCCAGGAAACCATTCATTTGGCAAAGGCTTCCCTATAGTGCTGTCTGCTTCACCAAGATCTCCAGACGTGAGTCCGGGGATGCTAAGCAGCCACTGCTGTTGGCGATCTGCATGACAGTGATGATGAGGCCTACGAATACCATTGCTGGGAGCCAGGGTGCCTTGGCCGACGCAGGGAAGCGTCAGAATTCCCTTTCCTTGGTGTCTGAGCATAGCACCCTGCAGGAGTCTTAAACTTATGGCTTTGAGCCAACGGCCCCCGCATTGCCAGCTCCTGCCTATAGCCATTATAATCCACCGCTACTCGGTAGTAGGAAGGATCTGGCAGAGATGTG
>NW_025960186.1:0-37180 GCF_023159225.1 Perognathus longimembris pacificus
ACTTCCTGGTATGGTTACTGTACTGGTAACTCCCCAAAAGTATCTGGATTGTGGTGAGGGAACAGAGAAAAAGCTCATTTAGGTCCTGCACTTACGAAAGGAGTAGGCAGCTGTATATCAGGGAGTAAACCTTCTGAGAATAAAAACAGCTGGAGTTTGTTAAGGTAATTACACACGGGAAAGGATAATGTACTGGGAACTCCTCAGAAGAATCTGATTTGTGGTGAGGGGAGAGAGATAAAAGCTCATTTAGGAACGACATGAACATGCTGCGTAGTAGCTGTTTATCAGTAAATATCTCCACTGAGATTAAGAAAAGCAGTAGCTTAATAAATTAAGTACTTCCTGGTATGGTTACTGTACTGGTAACTCCCCAAAAGAATCTGGATTGTGGTGAGGGAACAGAGAAAAAAGCTCATTTAGGACCTGCACTTACGAAGGGGGTAGGCAGCTGTATATCAGGGAGTAAACCTTCTGAGAATAAAAACAGCTGGAGCTTGTTAAGGTAATTACACAGGGGAAAGGATAATGTACTGGGAACTCCTCAGAAGAATCTGATTTGTGGTGAGGGGAGAAGAGATAAAAGCTCATTTAGGAACGACATGAACATGCTGCGTAGGTAGCTGTTTATCAGTAAATATCTCCACTGAGATTAAGAAAAGCAGTAGCTTAATAAATTAAGTATTCCTGGTATGGTTACTGTACTGGTAACTCCCCAAAAGAATCTGGATTGTGGTGAGGGAACAGAGAAAAAAGTTCATTTAGGACTGCACTTACGAAGGGGTTAGGCAGCTGTATATCAGGGAGTAAACCTTCTTTGAATAAAAACAGCTGGAGCTTGTTAAGGTAATTACACAGGGGAAAGGTTAATGTACTGGGAACTCCTCAGAAGAATCTGATTTGTGGTGAGGGGAGAGAGATAAAAGCTCATTTAGGAACGACATGAACATGCTGCGTAGGTAGCTGTTTATCAGTAAATATCTCACTGAGATTAAGAAAAGCAGTAGCTTAATAAATTAAGTACTTCCTGGTATGGTTACTGTACTGGTAACTCCCCAAAAGAATCTGGATTGTGGTGAGGGAACAGAGAAAAAATAGCTCAGTTAGGACCTGCACTTACGAAGGGGGTAGGCAGCTGTATATCAGGGAGTAAACCTTCTGAGAATAAAAACAGCTGGAGACTTGTTAAGGTAATTACACAGGGGAAAGGATAATGTACTGGAACTCCTCAGAAGAATCTGATTTGTGGTGAGGGGAGAGAGATAAAAGCTCATTTAGGAACGACATGAACATGCTGCGTAGGTAGCTGTTTATCAGTAAATATCTCCACTGAGATTAAGAAAAGCAGTAGCTTAATAAATTAAGTACTTCCTGGTATGGTTACTGTACTGGTAACTCCCCAAAAGAATCTGGATTGTGGTGAGGGAACAGAGAAAAAAGCTCATTTAGGACCTGCACTTACGAAGGGGGTAGGCAGCTGTATTATCAGGGAGTAAACCTTCTGAGAATAAAAACAGCTGGAGCTTGTTAAGGTAATTACACAGGGGAAAGGATAATGTACTGGGAACTCCTCAGAAGAATCTGATTTGTGGTGAGGGGAGAGAGATAAAAGCTCATTTAGGAACGACATGAACATGCTGCGTACGTAGCTGTTTATCAGTAAATATCTCCACTGAGATTAAGAAAAGCAGTAGCGATTAATAAATTAAGTACTTCCTGGTATGGTTACTGTACTGGTAACTCCCCAAAAGAATCTGGATTGTGGTGAGGGAACAGAGAAAAAAGCTCATTTAGGACCTGCACTTACGAATGCTGGTAGGCAGCTGTATATCAGGGAGTAAATTCTGAGAAAAAAACAGCTGGAGCTTGTTAAGGTAATTACACAGTGGAAAGGATAATTACTGGGAACTCCTCAGAAGAATCTGATTTGTGGTGAGGGGAAAGAGATAAAAGCTCATTTAGGAACGACATGAACATGCTGCGTAGGTAGCTGTTAATCAGTAAATATCTCCACTGAGATTAAGAAAAGCAGTAGCTTAATAAATTAAGTAATTCCTGGTATGGTTACTGTACTGGTAACTCCCCAAAAGAATCTGGATTGTGGTGAGGGAACAGAGAAAAAAGCTCATTTAGGACATGCACTTACGAAGGGGGTAGGCAGCTGTATATCAGGGAGTAAACCTTCTGAGAATAAAAACAGCTGGAGCTTGTTAAGGTAATTACACAGGGGAAAGGATAATGTACTGGGAACTCCTCAGAAGAATCTGATTGTGGTGAGGGGAGAGAGATAAAAGCTCATTTAGGAACGACACTTACATGCTGCGTAGGTAGCTGTTTATCAGTAAATATCTCCACTGAGATTAAAAAGCAGTAGCTTAATAAATTAAGTCCTTCCAGGGGAAAGGATACTGTACTGGTAACTCCCCAAAAGAATCTGATTTGTGGTGAGGGAACAGAGAAAAAGCTCATTTAGGACCTGCACTTACGAATGGGTAGGCAGCTGTATATCAGGGAGTAAACCTTCTGAGAATAAAAACAGCTGGAGCTTGTTAAGGAAATTGACACAGGGAAAGGCTTAATGTACTGGAACTCCTCAGAAGAATCTGATTTGTGGTGAGGGAGAGAGATAAAAGCTCATTTAGGAACGACATGAACATGCTGCGTACAGCTGTTTATCAGTAAATATCTCCACTGAGATTAAGAAAAGCAGTAGCGTAATAAACTAAGTAATTCCTGGTATGGTTACTGTACTGGTAACTCCCCAAAAGAATCTGGATTGTGGTGAGGGTACAGAGAAAAAAGCTCATTTAGGACCTGCACTTACGAAGGGGGTAGGCAGCTGTATATCAGGGAGTAAACCTTCTGAGAATAAAAACAGCTGGAGCTTGTTAAGGTAATTACACAGGGGAAATGGTAATGTACTGGGAACTCCTCAGAATGAATCTGATTTGTGGTGAGGGGAAAGAGATAAAAGCTCATTTAGGAACGACATGAACATGCTGCGTAGGTAGCTGTTAATCAGTAAATATCTCCACTGAGATTAAGAAAAGCAGTAGCTTAATAAATTAAGTAATTCCTGGTATGTTACTGTGCTGGTAACTCCCCAAAAGAATCTGGATTGTGGTGAGGGAACAGAGAAAAAAGCTCATTCAGGACATGCACTTACGAATGGGTAGGCAGCTGTATATCAGGGAGTAAATTCTGAGAATAAAAACAGAGCTTGTTAAGGTAATTATACAGGGGAAAGGATAATGTACTGGGAACTCCTCAGAAGAATCTGATTTGTGGTGAGGGGAGAGAGATAAACGCTCATTTAGGAACGACATGAACATGCTGCATAGGTAGCTGTTTATCAGTAAATATCTCCACTGAGATTAAAAAAGCAGTAGCTTAATAAATTAAGTACTTCCTGGTAGGGTACTGTACTGGTAACTCCCCAAAAGAATCGGATTGTGGCGAGGGAGAGAAAAAAGCTCATTTAGGACCTGCATACGAAGGGGTAGGCAGCTGTATATCAGGGAGTAAAACCTTCTGAGATTAAAAACAGCTAGCTTTTTAAGGTAATTACACAGGGGAAAGGATAATGTACTGGGAACTCCTCAGAAGAATCTGATTTGAGGTGAGGAAGGAGAGAGATAAAAGCTCATTTAGGAAGACATGAACATGCTGCGTAGGTAGCTGTTTATCAGTAAATATCTCCACTGAGATTAAGAAAAGCAGTAGCTAATAAATTAAGTAATTCCTGGTATGGTTACTGTACTGGTAACTCCCCAAAAGAATCTGGATTGTGGTGAGGGAACAGAGAAAAAACCTCATTTAGGAACTGCACTTACGAAGGGGGTAGGCAGTTGTATATCAGGGAGTAAATATTCTGAGAATAAAAACAGCTGGAGCTTGTTAAGGAAATTACACAGGGGAAAGGATAATGTACTGGGAACTCCTCAGAAGAATCTGATTTGTGGTGAGGGGAGAGAGATAAAAGCTCATTTAGGAACGACATGAACATGCTGCGTAGGTAGCTGTTTATCAGTAAATATCTCCTGAAATTAAGAAAAGCAGTAGCTAATAAATTAAGTACTTCCTGGTATGGTTACTGTACTGGGTAACTCCCAAAAGAATCTGGATTGTGGTGAGGGAACAGAGAAAAAAGCTCATTTAGGACCTGCACTTACGAAATGGGTAGGCAGCTGTATATCAGGGACTAAACCTTCTGAGAATAAAACAGCTGGAGCTGTTAAGGTAATTACTGGAAAGGATAATGTACTGGGAACTCCTCAGAAGAATCTGATTTGTGGTGAGGGAGAGAGATAAAAGCTCATTTAGGAACGACATACATGCTGCGTAGGTAGCTGTTTATCAGTAAATATCTCCACTGAGATTAAGAAAAGCAGTAGCTTAATAAATTAAGTACTTCCTGGTATGGTTACTGTACTGGTAACTCCCCAAAAGAATCTGGATTTGTGGTGAGGGAACAGAGAAAAAGCTCATTTAGGACCTGCACTTATGAAGGGGTAGGCAGCTGTATTCAGGGAGTAAACCTTCTGAGAATAAAAACAGCTGGAGCTTGTTAAGGTAATTACACAGGGGAAAGGATAATGTACCGGGTAACTCCTCAGAAGAATCTGATTTGTGGTGAGGGGACAGAGATAAAAGCTCATTTAGGAACGACACTTGAACATGCTGCGTAGTAGCTCTTTATCAGTAAATATCTCCACTGAGATTAAGAAAAGCAGTAGCTTAATAAATTAAGGAATTCCTGGTAGGATACTGTACTGGTGAACTCCCAAAAGAATCTGATTGTGGTGAGGGAACAGAGAAAAAAGCTCATTTAGGACCTGCATACGAATGGGTAGGCAGCTGTATTATCAGGGAGTAAACCTTCTGAGATTAGAAAAGCAGTAGCTTAATAAATTAAGTACTTCCTGGTATGGTTACTGTACTGGTAACTCCCCAAAAGAATCTGGATTGTGGTGAGGGAACAGAGAAAAAAGCTCATTTAGGACCTGCACTTACGAATGGGTAGGCAGCTGTATATCAGGGAGTAAATATCTCCACTGAGAATAAAAACAGCTGGAGCTTGTTAAGTAATTACACAGGGGAAAGGATAATGTACTGGGAACTCCTCAGAAGAATCTGATTTGTGGTGAGGGGAGAGAGATAAAAGCTCATTTAGGAACGACATGAACATGGTAGGCAGCTGTTTATCAGTAAATATCTCCACTGAGAATAAGAAAAGCAGTAGCTTAATAAATTAAGTACTTCCGGGAAATGGTTACTGTACTGGTAACTCCCAAAAGAATCTGGATTGTGGTGAGGGAACAGAGAAAAAAGCTCATTTAGGAACGACATGAACATGCTGCGTAGTTAGGCAGTTTATCAGTAAACTTCTGAGATTAAAAACAGCTGGAGCTTGTTAAGGTAATTACACAGGGGAAAGGTTATGTACTGGAACTCCTCAGAAGAATCTGATTTGTGGTGAGGGAGAGAGATAAAAGCTCATTTAGGACGACTTACGAAGGGGGTAGGTAGCTGTTTATCAGTAAATATCTCCACTGAGATTAAAAAGCAGTAGCTTGTTAAGTAATTCCAGGGGTATGGTTACTGTACTGGTAACTCCCCAAAAGAATCTGGATTGTGGTGAGGGGAGAGAGAAATAGCTCATTTAGGAACTGCACTTACGAATGCTGGTAGGCAGCTGTATAAAGTAAATCTCCACTGAGAATAAAAACAGCTGGAGCTTGTTAAGGTAATTACACAGGGGTAGGATAATGTACTGGAACTCCTCAGAAGAATCTGATTTGTGGTGAGGGGAGAGAGATAAAAGCTCATTTAGAACGACATGAACATGCTGCGTAGGTAGCTGTTATCAGTAAATATCTCCACTGAGATTAAAAAGCAGTAGCTTAATAAATTAAGTACTTCCTGGTATGGTTACTGTACTGGGTAACTCCCCAAAAGAATCTGGATTGTGGTGAGGGAGAGAAAAAAGCTCATTTAGGACCTGCATACGAAGGGGGTAGGCAGCTGTATATCAGGGAGTAAACCTCTGAGAATAAAAACAGCTGGAGCTTGTTAAGGTAATTCACTGGGAAAGGATAATGTACTGGGAACTCCTCAGAAGAATCTGATTTGTGGTGAGGGCACAGAGAATAAAAGCTCATTTAGGAACGACATGAACATGCTGCGTAGGTAGCTGTTATATCAGTAAATATCTCCACTGAGATTAAGAAAAGCAGTAGCTTAATAAATTAATGGTATGGTATGTACTGGGTAACTCCTCAAAAGAATCTGGATTGTGGTGAGGGAACAGAGAAAAAAGCTCATTAGGAACGACATGACTTACGAAGGGGGTAGGCAGCTGTATATCAGGGAGTAAACCTCTGAGAATAAAAACAGCTGGAGCTTGTTAAGGTAATTACACAGGGGAAAGGATAATGTACTGGGAACTCCTCAGAAGAATCTGATTTGTGGTGAGGGGAGAGAGATAAAAGCTCATTTAGGAACGACATGAACATGCTGCGTAGGTAGCTGTTTATCAGTAAATATCTCCACTGAGATTAAGAAAAGCAGTAGCTTAATAAATTAAGTACTTCCTGGTATGGTTACTGTACTGGTAACTCCCCAAAAGAATCTGGATTGTGGTGAGGGAGAGAGAAAAAGCTCATTTAGGACCTGCATGACGAAGGGGGTAGGCAGCTGTATATCAGGGAGTAAACCTTCTGAGAATAAAAACAGCTGGAGCTTAATGTTAAGGTAATTACACAGGGGAAAGGGTAATGTACTGGGAACTCCTCAGAAGAATCTGATTTGTGGTGAGGGGAGAGAGATAAAAGCTCATTTAGGAACGACATGAACATGCTGGTACGTAGCTGTTTATCAGTAAATATCTCCACTGAGATTAAGAAAAGCAGTAGCTTAATAAATTAAGTACTTCCTGGTATGGTTACTGTACTGGTAACTCCCCAAAAGAATCTGGATTGTGGTGAGGGAACAGAGAAAAAAGCTCATTTAGGACCTGACATACGAAGGGGGTAGGCAGCTGTATATCAGTAAACCTTCTGAGAATAAAAACAGCTGGAGCTTGTTAAGTAATTACACAGGGGAAAGGATAATGTACTGGGAACTCCTCAGAAGAATCTGATTTGTGGTGAGGGGAGAGAGATAAAAGCTCATTTAGGAACGACATGAACATGTTGCGTAGGTAGCTGTTTATCAGTAAATATCTCCACTGAGATTAAGAAAAGCAGTAGCTTAATAAATTAAGTACTTCCTGGTATGGTTACTGTACTGGTAACTCCCCAAAAGAATCTGGATTGTGGTGAGGGAACAGAGAAAAAGCTCATTTAGGACGACATGACACTGCGTAGTAGGCAGCTGTATATCTGGGAGTAAACCTTCTGAGATTAAAAACAGCTGGAGCTTGTTAAGGTAATTACACAGGGGAAAGGATGTACTGGGAACTCCTCAGAAGAATCTGATTTGTGGTGAGGGGAGAGAGATAAAAGCTCATTTAGGAACATGACACATGCTGCGTAGGCAGCTGTTTATCAGTAAATATCTCCACTGAGATTAAAAAGCAGTAGCTTAATAAATTAAGTATTCCTGGTATGGTTACTGTACTGGAATTCCCCAAAAGAATCTGGATTGTGGTGAGGGAGAGAGAAAAGCTCATTTAAAGACATGAACGAAGGGGTAGGCAGCTGTATAATAAATCTCTGAGAATAAAAACAGCTGGAGCTTGTTAAGGTAATTACACAGGGGAAAGGATAATGTACTGGGAACTCCTCAGAAGAATCTGATTTGTGGTGAGGGGAGAGAGATAAAAGCTCATTTAGGAACGACATGAACATGGTAGGCAGCTGTTATCAGTAAATATCTCCACTGAGATTAAGAAAAGCAGTCTTAATAATTACAAGGGTATGGTATGTACTGGGTAACTCCTCAAAAGAATCTGGATTGTGGTGAGGGAGAGAAAAAAGCTCATTAGGAACGACATGAACGAAGGGGGTAGGCAGCTGTATATCAGGGAGTAAACCTTCTGAGAAAAAACAGCTGGAGCTTGTTAAGGTAATTACACAGGGGAAAGGATAATGTACTGGGAACTCCTCAGAAGAATCTGATTTGTGGTGAGGGAGAGAGATAAAAGCTCATTTAGGAACGACATGAACATGCTGCGTAGGTAGCTGTTTATCAGTAAATATCTCCACTGAGATTAAGAAAAGCAGTAGCTTTAAGTACTTCCTGGTATGGTTACTGTAGTGGTAACTCCCCAAAAGAATCTGGATTGTGGTGAGGGAAAGAGAAAAAGCTCATTTAGGACCTGCAGACGAAGGGGGTAGGCAGCTGTATATCAGGGAGTAAACCTTCTGAGAATAAAAACAGCTGGAGCTTAATAATTAAGGAATTCCGGATAATGTACTGGGAACTCCTCAGAAGAATCTGATTTGTGGTGAGGGGAGAGAGATAAAAGCTCATTTAGGAACGACATGAACATGCTGGTAGGCAGCTGTTTTCAGTAAATATCTCCACTGAGATTAAGAAAAGCAGTAGCTTAATAAATTAAGTACTTCCTGGTATGGTTACTGTACTGGTAACTCCCAAAAGAATCTGGATTGTGGTGAGGGAGAGAGAAAAAGCTCATTTAGGACTGCACTTGAACAGGGTAGGCAGCTGTATATCAGGGAGTAAACCTTCTGAGAATAAAAACAGCTGGAGCTTTGTTAAGTAATTACACGGGAAAGGATAATGTACTGGTAACTCCTCAGAAGAATCTGATTTGTGGTGAGGGGAGAGAGATAAAAGCTCATTTAGGAACGACATGAACATGTTGCGTAGGCAGCTGTTTATCAGTAAATATCTCCACTGAGATTAAGAAAAGCAGTAGCTTAATAAATTAAGTACTTCCTGGTATGGTTACTGTACTGGTAACTCCCCAAAAGAATCTGGATTGTGGTGAGGGAACAGAGAAAAAAGCTCATTTAGGACGCACTTACAGGGGTTAGGCAGCTGTATATCAGGGAGTAAACTTTCTGAGATTAAAAACAGCTGGAGCTTGTTAAGGTAATTACACAGGGGAAAGGATAATGTACTGGGAACTCCTCAGAAGAATCTGATTTGTGGTGAGGGGAGAGAGATAAAAGCTCATTTAGGAACGACATGAACATGCTCCGTAGGTAGCTGTTTATCAGTAAATATCTCCACTGAGAATAAGAAAAGCAGTAGCTTAATAAATTAAGTACTTCCTGTTATGGTTACTGTACTCGTAACTACCCAAAAGAATCTGGATTGTGGTGAGGGAACAGAGAAAAAGCTCATTTAGGACCTGCACTTACGAAGGGGTAGGCAGCTGTATCAATAAACTTTCTGAGAATAAAAACAGCTGGAGCTTGTTAAGGTAATTACACAGGGGAAAGGATAATGTACTGGGAACTCCTCAGAAGAATCTGATTTGTGGTGAGGGGAGAGAGATAAAAGCTCATTTAGGAACGACATGAACATGCTGTAGGTAGCTGTTATCAGTAAATATCTCCACTGAGATTAAAAAAGCAGTAGCTTAATAAATTAAGTACTTCCTGGTATGGTTACTGTACTGGTAACTCCCCAAAGAATCTGGATTGTGGTGAGGAACAGAGAAAAAAGCTCATTTAAGACCTGCATTACGAAGGGGTAGGCAGCTGTATATCAGGGAGTAAACCTTCTGAGAATAAAAACAGCTGGAGCTTGTTAAGGTAATTACACAGGGGAAAGGATAATGTACTGGGAATTCCTCAGAAGAATCTGATTTGTGGTGAGGGGAGAGAGATAAAAGCTCATTTAGGAACGACATGAACATGCTGCGTAGGTAGCTGTTTATCAGTAAATATCTCCACTGAGATTAAGAAAAGCAGTAGCTTAATAAATTAAGTACTTCCTGGTATGGTTACTGTACTGTGGTAACTCCCCAAAAGAATCTGGATTGTGGTGAGGGAACAAAGAAAAAAGCTCATTTAGGACCTGCACTTACGAAGGGGGTAGGCAGCTGTATATCAGGGAGTAAACCTTCTGAGATAAAAAACAGCTGGAGCTTGTTAAGGTAATTAAACATGGAAAGGATAATGTACTGGGAACTCCTCAGAAGAATCTGATTTGTGGTGAGGGCACAGAGATAAAAGCTCATTAAGAACGACATGAACATGCTGCGTAGGTAGCTGTTTATCAGTAATATCTCCACTGAGATTAAGAAAAGCAGCTTAGATTTAAGTACTTCCTGGTATGGTTACTGTACTGGTAACTCCCCAAAAGAATCTGGATTGTGGTGAGGGAACAGAGAAAAAAGCTCATTTAGGAACGACTGCACTTACATAGGTAGCTGTATATCAGGGAGTAAACCTTCTGAGAATAAAAACAGCTGGAGCTAATAATTAAGGTATTACACAGGGGAAAGGATAATGTACTGGGAACTCCTCAGAAGAATCTGATTTGTGGTGAGGGGAGAGAGATAAAAGCTCATTTAGGAACGACATGAACATGCTGCGTAGGTAGCTGTTATCAGTAATATCTCCACTGAGATTAAGAAAAGCAGTAGCTTAATAAATTAAGTACTTCCTGGTATGGTTACTGTACTGGTAACTCCCAAAAGAATCTGGATTGTGGTGAGGGAAGAGAGAAAAAGCTCATTTAGGACCTGCACTTGAACGAAGGGGGTAGGCAGCTGTATATCAGGGAGTAAACCTTCTGAGAATAAAAACAGCTGGAGCTTGTTAAGGTAATTACACAGGGGAAAGGATAATGTACTGGGAACTCCTCAGAAGAATCTGATTTGTGGTGAGGGGAACAGAGAGATAAAAGCTCATTTAGGAACGACATGAACATGCTGCGTAGGCTAGCTGTTTATCAGTAAAATCTCCACTGAGATTAAGAAAAGCAGTAGCTTAATAAATTAAGTACTTCCTGTATGGATACTGTACTGGTAACTCCCCAAAAGAATCTGGATTGTGGTGAGGGGAGAGATAAAAGCTCATTTAGGACCTGACATGAACATGCTGCGTAGTTAGCAGTTTATCAGTAAACATTCTCCACTGAGATTAAAAAGCAGTAGCTTAATAAATTAAGTACTTCCTGGTAAGGTTACTGTACTGGTAACTCCCAAAAGAATCTGGATTGTGGTGAGGGAACAGAGAAAAAAGCTCATTTAGGACGCACTTACGAAGGGGGTAGGCAGCTGTATATCAGGGAGTAAAACCTTCTGAGAATAAAAACAGCTGGAGCTTGTTAAGTAATTACACAGGGGAAAGGATACTGTACTGGAACTCCTCAGAAGAATCTGGATTTGTGGTGAGGGGAGAGAGAAAAGCTCATTTAGGAACGACATGAACATGCTGCGTAGGTAGCTGTTTATAAATAAATATCTCCACTGAGATTAAAAAGCAGTAGCTTAATAAATTAAGTACTTCCTGGTATGGTTACTGTACTGGTAACTCCCCAAAAGAATCTGATTTGTGGTGAGGGAACAGAGAGAAAAAGCTCATTTAGGACCTGCACTTATGAAGGGGGTAGGCAGCTGTATATCAGGGAGTAAATATTCTGAGAATAAAAACAGCTAGCTTGTTAAGGAAATTACACAGGGAAATGGTTAATGTACTGGAACTCCTCAGAAGAATCTGATTTGTGGTGAGGGAGAGAGATAAAAGCTCATTTAGGAACGACATTACATGCTGCGTACGTAGCTGTTTATCAGTAATATCTCCACTGAGATTAAAAAAGCAGTAGCTAATAAATTAAGTAATTCCTGGTATGGTTACTGTACTGGTAACTCCCCAAAAGAATCTGGATTGTGGTGAGGGAACAGAGAAAAAAGCTCATTTAGGACCTGCACACGAACAGGGTAGGCAGCTGTATATCAGGGAGTAAACCTTCTGAGAAAAAAACAGCTGGAGCTTGTTAAGGTAATTACACTGGAAAGGATAATGTACTGGGTAACTCCTCAGAAGAATCTGATTTGTGGTGAGGGAAAGAGAAAAGCTCATTTAGGAACGACATGAACTTCCTGCGTAGGCAGCTGTATATCAGTAAATATCTCCACTGAGATTAAGAAAAGGAGTAGCTTAATAATTAAGTAATTCCTGGAAATGGTTACTGTACTGGTAACTCCCCAAAGAATCTGGATTGTGGTGAGGGAACAGAGAAAAAAGTTCATTAAGGACATGCAACGAAGGGGGTAGGCAGCTGTATTTAGGGAGTAAACCTTCTGAGAATAAAAACAGCTGGAGATGTTAAGTATTACACAGGGAAAGGATAATGTACTGGAACTCCTCAGAAGAATCTGATTTGTGGTGAGGGGAGAGAGAAAAGCTCATTTAGGAACCTGACATGAACATGCTGTAGGAAGCTGTTTATCAGTAAATATCTCTGAGAATTAAGAAAAGCAGTAGCTTAATAAATTAAGTACTTACACAGGGGTATGGTTACTGTACTGGTAACTCCCCAAAGAATCTGATTGTGGTGAGGGAACAGAGAAAAAAGCTCATTTAGGACTGCACTTACGAAGGGGGTAGGCAGCTGTATATCAGGGAGTAAACCTTCTGAGAATAAGAAAACAGCTAGCTTTGTTAAGGTAATTACACAGGGGAAAGGATAACTGTACTGGTAACTCCTCAGAAGAATCTGATTTGTGGTGAGGGAGAGATAAAAGCTCATTTAGAACGACCATGAACATGCTGCGTAGGTAGCTGTTTATCAGTAAACCTCTCCACTGAGATTAAGAAAAGCAGTAGCTTAATAAATTAAGTACTTCCTGGTATGGTTACTGTACTGGTAACTCCCCAAAAGAATCTGGATTTGTGGTGAGGGAACAGAGAAAAAGCTCATTTAGG
Source organism: Perognathus longimembris pacificus (assembly GCF_023159225.1). Classification (NCBI taxonomy): domain Eukaryota; kingdom Metazoa; phylum Chordata; class Mammalia; order Rodentia; family Heteromyidae; genus Perognathus; species Perognathus longimembris. The sequence continues at coordinate 12,852 of NW_025960186.1, forward strand.
ACTGCACTTACGAAGGGGGTAGGCAGCTGTATATCAGGGAGTAAACCTTCTGAGAATAAAAACAGCTGGAGCTTGTTAAGGTATTACACGGAAAGGATAATGTACTGGGAACTCCTCAAGAATCTGATTTGTGGTGAGGGAGAGAGATAAAAGCTCATTTAGGAACGACATGAACATGCTGCGTACGTAGCTGTTTATCAGTAAATATCTCCACTGAGATTAAGAAAAGCAGTAGCTTAATAAATTAAGTACTTCCTGGTATGGTTACTGTACTGGTAACTCCCCAAAAGAATCTGGATTGTGGTGAGGGAACAGAGAAAAAAGCTCATTTAGGACCTGCACTTACGAAGGGGGTAGGCAGCTGTATATCAGGGAGTAAACCTTCTGAGAATAAAAACAGCTGGAGCTTGTTAAGGTAATTACACAGTGGAAAGGATAATGTACTGGGAACTCCTCAGAAGAATCTGATTTGTGGTGAGGGGAAAGAGATAAAAGCTCATTTAGGAACGACATGAACATGCTGCGTAGGTAGCTGTTAATCAGTAAATATCTCCACTGAGATTAAGAAAAGCAGTAGCTTAATAAATTAAGTAATTCCTGGTATGGTTACTGTGCTGGTAACTCCCAAAAGAATCTGGATTGTGGTGAGGGAACAGAGAAAAAAGCTCATTAAGGACATGCACTTACGAAGGGGGTAGGCAGCTGTATATCAGGGAGTAAACCTTCTGAGAATAAAAACAGCTGGAGCTTGTTAAGGTAATTACACAGGGGAAAGGATAATGTACTGGGAACTCCTCAGAAGAATCTGATTTGTGGTGAGGGGAGAGAGATAAAAGCTCATTTAGGAACGACATGAACATGCTGCGTAGGTAGCTGTTTATCAGTAAATATCTCCACTGAGATTAAGAAAAGCAGTAGCTTAATAAATTAAGTACTTCTGGTATGGTTACTGTACTGGTAACTCCCCAAAAGAATCTGGATTGTGGTGAGGGAACAGAGAAAAAAGCTCATTTAGGACCTGCACTTACGAAGGGGGTAGGCAGCTGTATATCAGGGAGTAAACCTTCTGAGAATAAAAACAGCTGGAGCTTGTTAAGGTAATTACACAGGGGAAAGGATAATGTACTGGGAACTCCTCAGAAGAATCTGATTTGTGGTGAGGGGAGAAGATAAAAGCTCATTTAGGAACGACATGAACATGCTGCGTATAGCTGTTTATCAGTAAATATCTCCACTGAGATTAAGAAAAGCAGTAGCTTAATAAATTAAGTAATTCCTGGTATGGTTACTGTACTGGTAACTCCCCAAAAGAATCTGGATTGTGGTGAGGGAACAGAGAAAAAAGCTCATTTAGGACTGCACTTACGAAGGGGGTAGGCAGCTGTATATCAGGGAGTAAACCTTCTGAGAATAAAAACAGCTGGAGCTTGTTAAGGTAATTACACAGGGGAAAGGATAATGTACTGGGAACTCCTCAGAAGAATCTGATTTGTGGTGAGGGAGAGAGAGAAAAGCTCATTTAGGAACGACATGAACATGCTGCTAGGTAGCTGTTTATCAGTAAATATCTCCACTGAGATTAAGAAAAGCAGTAGCTTAATAAATTAAGTACTTCTGGTATGGTTACTGTACTGGTAACTCCCCAAAAGAATCTGGATTGTGGTGAGGGAACAGAGAAAAAAGCTCATTTAGGACCTGCACTTACGAAGGGGGTAGGCAGCTGTATATCAGGGAGTAAACCTTCTGAGAATAAAAACAGCTGGAGCTTGTTAAGGTAATTACACAGGGGAAAGGATAATGTACTGGGAACTCCTCAGAAGAATCTGATTTGTGGTGAGGGGAGAGAGATAAAAGCTCATTTAGGAACGACATGAACATGCTGCGTAGGTAGCTGTTTATCAGTAAATATCTCCACTGAGATTAAGAAAAGCAGTAGCTTAATAAATTAAGTACTTCCTGGTATGGTTACTGTACTGGTAACTCCCCAAAAGAATCTGGATTGTGGTGAGGGAACAGAGAAAAAAGCTCATTTAGGACCTGCACTTACGAAGGGGGTAGGCAGCTGTATATCAGGGAGTAAACCTTCTGAGAATAAAAACAGCTGGAGCTTGTTAAGGTAATTACACAGGGAAAGGATAATGTACTGGGAACTCCTCAGAAGAATCTGATTTGTGGTGAGGGAGAGAGATAAAAGCTCATTTAGGAACGACATGAACATGCTGCGTACGTAGCTGTTTATCAGTAAATATCTCCACTGAGATTAAGAAAAGCAGTAGCTTAATAAATTAAGTACTTCCTGGTATGGTTACTGTACTGGTAACTCCCAAAAGAATCTGGATTGTGGTGAGGGAACAGAGAAAAAAGCTCATTTAGGACCTGCACTTACGAAGGGGGTAGGCAGCTGTATATCAGGGAGTAAACCTTCTGAGAATAAAAACAGCTGGAGCTTGTTAAGGTAATTACACAGGGGAAAGGATAATGTACTGGGAACTCCTCAGAAGAATCTGATTTGTGGTGAGGGGAGAGAGATAAAAGCTCATTTAGGAACGACATGAACATGCTGCGTAGGTAGCTGTTTATCAGTAAATATCTCCACTGAGATTAAGAAAAGCAGTAGCTTAATAAATTAAGTAATTCCTGGTATGGTTACTGTACTGGTAACTCCCCAAAAGAATCTGGATTGTGGTGAGGGAACAGAGAAAAAAGCTCATTAGGACCTGCACTTACGAAGGGGGTAGGCAGCTGTATATCAGGGAGTAAACCTTCTGAGAATAAAAACAGCTGGAGCTTGTTAAGGTAATTACACAGGGGAAAGGATAATGTACTGGGAACTCCTCAGAAGAATCTGATTTGTGGTGAGGGGAGAGAGATAAAAGCTCATTAAGAACGACATGAACATGCTGCGTACGTAGCTGTTTATCAGTAAATATCTCCACTGAGATTAAGAAAAGCAGTAGCTTAATAAATTAAGTAATTCCTGGTATGGTTACTGTACTGGTAACTCCCCAAAAGAATCTGGATTGTGGTGAGGGAACAGAGAAAAAGCTCATTTAGGACCTGCACTTACGAAGGGGGTAGGCAGCTGTATATCAGGGAGTAAACCTTCTGAGAATAAAAACAGCTGGAGCTTGTTAAGGTAATTACACAGGGAAAGGATAATGTACTGGGAACTCCTCAGAAGAATCTGATTTGTGGTGAGGGAGAGAGATAAAAGCTCATTTAGGAACGACATGAACATGCTGCGTAGGTAGCTGTTTATCAGTAAATATCTCCACTGAGATTAAGGAAAAGCAGTAGCTTAATAAATTAAGTACTTCCTGGTATGGTTACTGTACTGGTAACTCCCCAAAAGAATCTGGATTGTGGTGAGGGAACAGAGAAAAAAGCTCATTAGGACCTGCACTTACGAAGGGGGTAGGCAGCTGTATATCAGGGAGTAAACCTTCTGAGAATAAAAACACCTGGAGCTTGGTTAAGGTAATTACACAGGGGAAAGGATAATGTACTGGGAACTCCTCAGAAGAATCTGATTTGTGGTGAGGGGAGAGAGATAAAAGCTCATTTAGGAACGACATGAACATGCTGCGTAGGTAGCTGTTTATCAGTAAATATCTCCACTGAGATTAAGAAAAGCAGTAGCTTAATAAATTAAGTACTTCCTGGTATGGTTACTGTACTGGTAACTCCCCAAAAGAATCTGGATTGTGGTGAGGGAACAGAGAAAAAAGCTCATTTAGGACCTGCACTTACGAAGGGGGTAGGCAGCTGTATATCAGGGAGTAAACCTTCTGAGAATAAAAACAGCTGGAGCTTGTTAAGGTAATTACACAGGGGAAAGGACAATGTACTGGGAACTCCTCAGAAGAATCTGATTTGTGGTGAGGGGAGAGAGATAAAAGCTCATTTAGGAACGACATGAACATGCTGCGTAGGTAGCTGTTTATCAGTAAATATCTCCACTGAGATTAAGAAAAGCAGTAGCTTAATAAATTAAGTACTTCCTGGTATGGTTACTGTACTGGTAACTCCCCAAAAGAATCTGGATTGTGGTGAGGGAACAGAAAAAAGCTCATTTAGGACCTGCACTTACGAAGGGGGTAGGCAGCTGTATATCGGGAGTAAACCTTCTGAGAATAAAAACAGCTGGAGCTTGTTAAGGTAATTACACAGGGGAAAGGATAATGTACTGGGAACTCCTCAGAAGAATCTGATTTGTGGTGAGGGGAGAGAGATAAAAGCTCATTTAGGAACGACATGAACATGCTGCGTAGGTAGCTGTTATCAGTAAATATCTCCACTGAGATTAAGAAAAGCAGTAGCTTAATAAATTAAGTACTTCCTGGTATGGTTACTGTACTGGTAACTCCCCAAAAGAATCTGGATTGTGGTGAGGGAACAGAGAAAAAAGCTCATTAAGGACATGCACTTACGAAGGGGGTAGGCAGCTGTATATCAGGGAGTAAACCTTCTGAGAATAAAAACAGCTGGAGCTTGTTAAGGTAATTACACAGGGGAAAGGATAATGTACTGGGAACTCCTCAGAAGAATCTGATTTGTGGTGAGGGGAGAGAGATAAAAGCTCATTTAGGAACGACATGAACATGCTGCGTAGGTAGCTGTTTATCAGTAAATATCTCCACTGAGATTAAGAAAAGCAGTAGCTTAATAAATTAAGTACTTCCTGGTATGGTTACTGTACTGGTAACTCCCAAAAGAATCTGGATAGTGGTGAGGGAACAGAGAAAAACGCTCATTTAGGACCTGCAGTTACGAAGGGGGTAGGCAGCTGTATATCAGGGAGTAAACCTTCTGAGAATAAAAACAGCTGGAGCTTGTTAAGGTAATTACACAGGGGAAAGGGTAATGTACTGGGAACTCCTCAGAAGAATCTGATTTGTGGTGAGGGGAGAGAGATAAAAGCTCATTAAGAACGACATGAACATGCTGTGTACGTAGCTGTTTATCAGTAAATATCTCCACTGAGATTAAGAAAAGCAGTAGCTTAATAAATTAAGTACTTCCTGGTATGGTTACTGTACTGGTAACTCCCCAAAAGAATCTGGATTGTGGTGAGGGAACAGAGAAAAAAGCTCATTTAGGACCTGCACTTACGAAGGGGGTAGGCAGCTGTATATCAGGGAGTAAACCTTCTGAGAATAAAAACAGCTGGAGCTTGTTAAGTTAATTACACAGGGGAAAGGATAATGTACTGGGAACTCCTCAGAAGAATCTGATTTGTGGTGAGGGGAGAGAGATAAAAGCTCATTTAGGAACGACATGAACATGCTGCGTAGGTAGCTGTTTATCAGTACATCTCTCCACTGAGATTAAGAAAAGCAGTAGCTTAATAAATTAAGTACTTCCTGGTATGGTTTCTGTACTGGTAACTCCCCAAAAGAATCTGGATTGTGGTGAGGGAACAGAGAAAAAAGCTCTTTTAGGACCTGCACTTACGAAGGGGATAGGCAGCTGTATATCAGGGAGTAAACCTTCTGAGAATAAAAACAGCTGGAACTGGTTAAGGTAATTACACAGGGGAAAGGATAATGTACTGGGAACTCCTCAGAAGAATCTGATTTGTGGTGAGGGGAGAGAGATAAAAGCTCATTTAGGAACGACATGAACATGTTGCGTAGGTAGCTGTTTATCAGTAAATATCTCCACTGAGATTAAGAAAAGCAGTAGCTTAATAAATTAAGTACTTCCTGGTATGGTTACTGTACTGGTAACTCCCCAAAAGAATCTGGATTGTGGTGAGGGAACAGAGAAAAAAGCTCATTTACGACCTGCACTTACGAAGGGGGTAGGCAGCTGTATATCTGGGAGTAAACCTTCTGAGATTAAAAACAGCTGGAGCTTGTTAAGGTAATTACACAGGGGAAAGGATAGTGAACCGGGAACTCCTCAGAAGAATCTGATTTGTGGTGAGGGGAGAGAGATAAAAGCTCATTTAGGAACGACATGAACATGCTGCGTAGGTAGCTGTTTATCAGTAAATATCTCCACTGAGATTAAAAAAAGCAGTACCTTAATAAATTAAGTATTTCCTGGTATGGTTACTGTACTGGTAACTCCCCAAAAGAATCTGGATTGCGGTGAGGGAACAGAGAAAAAGCTCATTTAGTACCTGCACTTACGAAGGAGGTAGGCAGCTGTATATCGGGAATAAATCATCTGAGAATAAAAACAGCTGGAGCTTGTTAAGGTAATTACACAGGGGAAAGGATAATGTACTGGGAACTCCTCAGAAGAATCTGATTTGTGGTGAGGGGAGAGAGATAAAAGCTAATTTAGGAACGACATGAACATGCTGCGTACATTGCTGTTCATCAGTAAATATCTCCACTGAGATTAAGAAAAGAAGTAGCTTAATAAACTAAGTACTTCCTGGTATGGTTACTGTACTGGTATCTCCCCAAAAGAATCGGATTATGGCGAAGGAACAGAGAAAAAAGCTCATTTAAGACCTGCAATTACGAAGGGGTTAGGCAGCTGTATATCAGGGAGTTAACCTTCTGAGAATAAAAACAGCTGGAGCTTGTTAAGGTAATTACACAGGGGAAAGGATAATGTACTGGGAACTCCTAAGAAAAATCTGATTTGTGGTGCGGGGAGAGAGATAAAATCTCATTCAGGAACGACATGAACATGCTGCATAGGTAGCTGTTTATCAGTAAATATCTCCACTGAGATTAAGAAAAGCAGTAGCTTAATAAATTAAGTACTTCCTGGTATGGTTACTGTACTGGTAACTACCCAAAAGAATCTGGATTGTGGTGAGGGAACAGAGAAAAAAGCTCATTTAGTACCTGCACTTACGAAGGGGGTAGGCAGCTGTATATCAGGGAGGAAACCTTCTGAGAATAAAAACAGCTGGAGCTTGTTAAGATAATTACACAGGGGAAAGGATAATGTACTGGGAACTCCTCAGAAGAATCTGATTTGTGGTGAGGGGAGAGAGATAAAAGCTCATTTAGGAACGACATGAACATGCTGCGTACATAGCTGTTTATCAGTAAATATCTCCACTGAGATTAAGAAAAGCAGTAGCTTAATAAATTAAGTACTTCCTGGTATGTTACTGTACTGGTAACTCCCCAAAAGAATCTGGATTGTGGTGAGGGAACAGAGAAAAAACCTCATTTAAGACCTGCACTTAGAAGGGGGTAGGCAGCAGTTTATCAGGGAGTAAACCTTCTGAGAATAAAAACAGCTGGAGCTTGTTAAGGTAATTACACAGGGGAAAGGATAATGTACTGGGAACTCCTCAGAAGAATCTGATTTGTGGTGAGGGGAGAGAGATAAAAGCTCATTTAGGAACGACATGAACATGCTGCGTAGGTAGCTGTTTATCAGTAAATATCTCCACTGAGATTAAGAAAAGCAGTAGCTTAATAAATTAAGTACTTCCTGGTATGGTTTCTGTACTGGTAACTCCCCAAAAGAATCTGGATTGTGGTGAGGGAACAGAGAAAAAAGCTCATTTAGGACCTGAACTTACGAAGGGGATAGGCAGCTGTATATCAGTGAGTAAACCTTCTGAGAATAAAAACAGCTGGAGCTTATTAATGTAATTACACAGGGGAAAGGATAATGTCCTGGGAACTCCTCAGATGAATCTGATTTGTGTTGAGGGGAGAGAGATAAAAGCTCATTTAGGAACGACATGAACATGCTGCGTAGGTGCTGTTTATCAGTAAATATCTCCACTGAGATTAAGAAAAGCAGTAGCTTAATAAATTAAGTACTTCCTGGTATGTTTACTGTACTGGTAACTCCCCAAAAGAATCTGGATTGTGGTGAGGGAACAGAGAAAAAACCTCATTTATGACCTGCACTTAAGAAGGGGGTAGGCAGCAGTATATCAGGGAGTAAACCTTCTGAGAATAAAAACAGCTGGAGCTTGTTAAGGTAATTACACAGGGGAAAGGATAATGAACCGGGAACTCCTCAGAAGAATCTGATTTGTGGTGAGGGGAGAGAGATAAAAGCTCATTTAGGAACGACATGAACATGCTGCGTAGGTAGCTGTTTATCAGTAAATATCTCCACTGAGATTAAGAAAAGCAGTAGCTTAATAAATTAAGTACTTCCTGGTATGGTTACTGTACTGGTAACTCCCCAAAAGAATCTGGATTGTGGTGAGGGAACAGAGAAAAAAGCTCATTAGGACCTGCACTTACGAAGGGGGTAGGCAGCTGTATATCAGGGAGTAAACCTTCTGAGAATAAAAACAGCTGGAGCTTGTTAAGGTAATTACACAGGGGAAAGGATAATGAACCGGGAACTCCTCAGAAGAATCTGATTTGTGGTGAGGGGAGAGAGATAAAAGCTCATTTAGGAACGACATGAACATGCTGCGTAGTAGCTGTTTATCAGTAAATATCTCCACTGAGATTAAGAAAAGCAGTAGCTTAATAAATTAAGTACTTCCTGGTATGGTTACTGTACTGGTAACTCCCCAAAAGAATCTGGATTGTGGTGAGGGAACAGAGAAAAAAGCTCATTAGGACCTGCACTTACGAAGGGGGTAGGCAGCTGTATATCAGGGAGTAAACCTTCTGAGAATAAAAACAGCTGGAGCTTGTTAAGGTAATTACACAGGGGAAAGGATAATGTACTGGGAACTCCTCAGAAGAATCTGATTTGTGGTGAGGGGAGAGAGATAAAAGCTCTTTAGGAACGACATGAACATGCTGCGTAGGTAGCTGTTTATCAGTAAATATCTCCACTGAGATTAAGAAAAGCAGTAGCTTAATAAATTAAGTACTTCCTGGTATGGTTACTGTACTGGTAACTCCCCAAAAGAATCTGGATTGTGGTGAGGGAACAGAGAAAAAAGCTCATTTAGGACCTGCACTTACGAAGGGGGTAGGCAGCTGTATATCAGGGAGTAAACCTTCTGAGAATAAAAACAGCTGGAGCTTGTTAAGTAATTACACAGGGGAAAGGATAATGTACTGGGAACTCCTCAGAAGAATCTGATTTGTGGTGAGGGGAGAGAGATAAAAGCTCATTTAGGAACGACATGAACATGCTGCGTACGTAGCTGTTTATCAGTAAATATCTCCACTGAGATTAAGAAAAGCAGTAGCTTAATAAATTAAGTACTTCCTGGTATGGTTACTGTACTGGTAACTCCCCAAACAGAATCTGGATTGTGGTGAGGGAACAGAGAAAAAAGCTCATTTAGGACCTGCACTTACGAAGGGGGTAGGCAGCTGTATATCAGGGAGTAAACCTTCTGAGAATAAAAACAGCTGGAGCTTGTTAAGGTAATTACACAGGGGAAAGGATAATGTACTGGGAACTCCTCAGAAGAATCTGATTTGTGGTGAGGGGAGAGAGATAAAAGCTCATTTAGGAACGACATGAACATGCTGCGTACGTAGCTGTTTATCAGTAAATATCTCCACTGAGATTAAGAAAAGCAGTAGCTTAATAAATTAAGTACTTCCTGGTATGGTTCTGTACTGGTAACTCCCCAAAAGAATCTGGATTGTGGTGAGGGAACAGAGAAAAAAGCTCATTTAGGACCTGCACTTACGAAGGGGGTAGGCAGCTGTATATCAGGAGTAAACCTTCTGAGAATAAAAACAGCTGGAGCTTGTTAAGGTAATTACACAGGGGAAAGGATAATGTACTGGGAACTCCTCAGAAGAATCTGATTTGTGGTGAGGGGAGAGAGATAAAAGCTCATTTAGGAACGACATGAACATGCTGCGTAGGTAGCTGTTTATCAGTAAATATCTCCACTGAGATTAAGAAAAGCAGTAGCTTAATAAATTAAGTACTTCCTGGTATGGTTACTGTACTGGTAACTCCCCAAAAGAATCTGGATTGTGGTGAGGGAACAGAGAAAAAAGCTCATTTAGGACCTGCACTTACGAAGGGGGTAGGCAGCTGTATATCAGGGAGTAAACCTTCTGAGAATAAAAACAGCTGGAGCTTGTTAAGGTAATTACACAGGGGAAAGGATAATGTACTGGGAACTCCTCAGAAGAATCTGATTTGTGGTGAGGGAAAAGAGATAAAAGCTCATTTAGGAACGACATGAACATGCTGCGTAGGTAGCTGTTTATCAGTAAATATCTCCACTGAGATTAAGAAAAGCAGTAGCTTAATAAATTAAGTACTTCCTGGTATGGTTACTGTACTGGTAACTCCCAAAAGAATCTGGATTGTGGTGAGGGAACAGAGAAAAAAGCTCATTAGGACCTGCACTTACGAAGGGGGTAGGCAGCTGTATATCAGGGAGTAAACCTTCTGAGAATAAAAACAGCTGGAGCTTGTTAAGGTAATTACACAGGGGAAAGGATAATGTACTGGGAACTCCTCAGAAGAATCTGATTTGTGGTGAGGGGAGAGAGATAAAAGCTCATTTAGGAACGACATGAACATGCTGCGTAGGTAGCTGTTTATCAGTAAATATCTCCACTGAGATTAAGAAAAGCAGTAGCTTAATAAATTAAGTACTTCCTGGTATGGTTACTGTACTGGTAACTCCCCAAAAGAATCTGGATTGTGGTGAGGGAACAGAGAAAAAAGCTCATTTAGGACCTGCAATTACGAAGGGGTAGGCAGCTGTATATCAGGGAGTAAACCTTCTGAGAATAAAAACAGCTGGAGCTTGTTAAGGTAATTACACAGGGGAAAGGATAATGTACTGGGAACTCCTCAGAAGAATCTGATTTGTGGTGAGGGAGAGAGATAAAAGCTCATTTAGGAACGACATGAACATGCTGCGTAGGTAGCTGTTTATCAGTAAATATCTCCACTGAGATTAAGAAAAGCAGTAGCTTAATAAATTAAGTACTTCCTGGTATGGTTACTGTACTGGTAACTACCCAAAAGAATCTGGATTGTGGTGAGGGAACAGAGAAAAAAGCTCATTTAGGACCTGCACTTACGAAGGGGGTAGGCAGCTGTATATCAGGGAGTAAACCTTCTGAGAATAAAAACAGCTGGAGCTTGTTAAGGTAATTACACAGGGGAAAGGATAATGTACTGGGAACTCCTCAGAAGAATCTGATTTGTGGTGAGGGGAGAGAGATAAAAGCTCATTTAGGAACGACATGAACATGCTGCGTAGGTAGCTGTTTATCAGTAAATATCTCCACTGAGATTAAGAAAAGCAGTAGCTTAATAAATTAAGTACTTCCTGGTATGTTACTGTACTGGTAACTCCCCAAAAGAATCTGGATTGTGGTGAGGGAACAGAGAAAAAGCTCATTTAGGACCTGCACTTACGAAGGGGGTAGGCAGCTGTATATCAGGGAGTAAACCTTCTGAGAATAAAAACAGCTGGAGCTTGTTAAGGTAATTACACAGGGGAAAGGATAATGTACTGGGAACTCCTCAGAAGAATCTGATTTGTGGTGAGGGGAGAGAGATAAAAGCTCATTTAGGAACGACATGAACATGCTGCGTAGGTAGCTGTTTATCAGTAAATATCTCCACTGAGATTAAGAAAAGCAGTAGCTTAATAAATTAAGTACTTCCTGGTATGGTTACTGTACTGGTAACTACCCAAAAGAATCTGGATTGTGGTGAGGGAACAGAGAAAAAAAGCTCATTTAGGACCTGCACTTACGAAGGGGGTAGGCAGCTGTATATCAGGGAGTATCCCTTCTGAGAATAAAAACAGGTGGAGCTTGTTAAGGTAATTACACAGGGCAAAGCATAATGTACTGGGAACTCCTCAGAAGAATCTGATATTTGGTGAGGGGAGAGAGATAAAAGCTCATTTAGGAACGACATGAACATGCTGCGTAGGTAGCTGTTTATCAGTAAATATCTCCACTGAGATTAAGAAAAGCAGTAGCTTAATAAATTAAGTACTTCCTGGTATGGTTACTGTACTGGTAACTCCCCAAAAGAATCTGGATTGTGGTGAGGGAACAGAGAAAAAAGCTCATTTAGGACCTGCACTTACGAAGGGGTTAGGCAGCTGTATATCAGGGAGTAAACCTTCTGAGAATAAAAACAGCTGGAGCTTGTTAAGGTAATTACACAGGGGAAAGGATAATGTACTGGGAACTCCTCAGAAGAATCTGATTTGTGGTGAGGGGAGAGAGATAAAAGCTCATTTAGGAACGACATGAACATGCTGCGTAGGTAGCTGTTTATCAGTAAATATCTCCACTGAGATTAAGAAAAGCAGTAGCTTAATAAATTAAGTACTTCCTGGTATGGTTACTGTACTGGTAACTCCCCAAAAGAATCTGGATTGTGGTGAGGGAACAGAGAAAAAAGCTCATTTAGGACCTGCACTTACGAAGGGGGTAGGCAGCTGTATATCAGGGAGTAAACCTTCTGAGAATAAAAACAGCTGGAGCTTGTTAAGGTAATTACACAGGGGAAAGGATAATGTACTGGGAACTCCTCAGAAGAATCTGATTTGTGGTGAGGGGAGAGAGATAAAAGCTCATTTAGGAACGACATGAACATGCTGCATACATAGCTGTTTATCAGTAAATATCTCCACTGAGATTAAGAAAAGCAGTAGCTTAATAAATAAGTACTTCCTGTATGGTTACTGTACTGGTAACTCCCCAAAAGAATCTGGATTGTGGTGAGGGAACAGAGAAAAAAGCTCATTTAGGACCTGCAATTACGAAGGGGTAGGCAGCTGTATATCAGGGAGTAACCTTCTGAGAATAAAAACAGCTGGAGCTTGTTAAGGTAATTACACAGGGGAAAGGATAATGTACTGGGAACTCCTCAGAAAATCTGATTTGTGGTGAGGGGAGAGAGATAAAAGCTCATTTAGGAACGACATGAACATGCTGCGTAGGTAGCTGTTTATCAGTAAATATCTCCACTGAGATTAAGAAAAGCAGTAGCTTAATAAATTAAGTACTTCCTGGTATGGTTACTGTACTGGTAACTCCCCAAAAGAATCTGGATTGTGGTGAGGGAACAGAGAAAAAAGCTCATTTAGGACCTGCACTTACGAAGGGGGTAGGCAGCTGTATATCAGGGAGTAAACCTTCTGAGAATAAAAACAGCTGGAGCTTGTTAAGGTAATTACACAGGGGAAAGGATAATGTACTGGGAACTCCTCAGAAGAATCTGATTTGTGGTGAGGGGAGAGAGATAAAAGCTCATTTAGGAACGACACGAATGCTCATTTAGGAACGACATGAACATGTTGCATAGGTAGCTGTTTATCAGTAAATATCTCCACTGAGATTAAGAAAAGAAGTAGCTTAATAAAGTAAGTACTTCCTGGTATTGTTACTGTACTGGTAACTCCTCAAAAGAATCTGGATTGTGGTGAGGGAACAGAGAAGAAAGCTCATTTAGGACCTGCACTTACGAAGGCGGTAGGCAGCTGTATATCAGGGAGTATCAACTCTGAGAATAAAAACAGCTGGAGCTTGTTAAGGTAATTACACAGGGGAAAGGATAATGTACTGGGAACACCTCAGAAGAATCTGATTTGTGGTGAGGGGAGAGAGATAAAAGCTCATTTAGGAACGACATGAACATGCTGCGTAGGTAGCTGTTTATCAGTAAATATCTCCACTGAGATTAAGAAAAGCAGTAGCTTAATAAATTAAGTACTTCCTGGTATGGTTTCTGTACTGGTAACTCCCCAAAAGAATCTGGATTGTGGTGAGGGAACAGAGAAAAAAGCCTCATTTAGGACCTGCACTTACGAAGGGGATAGGCAGCTGTATATCAGGGAGTAAACCTTCTGAGAATAAAAACACCTGGAGCTTGTTAAGGTAATTACACAGGGGAAAGGATAATGTACTGGGAACTCCTCAGAAGAATCTGATTTGTGGTGAGGGGAGAGAGATAAAAGCTCATTTATGAACGACATGAACATGCTGCGTAGGTAGCTGTTTATCAGTAAATATCTCCACTGAGATTAAGAAAAGCAGTAGCTTAATAAATTAAGTACTTCCTGGTATGGTTACTGTACTGGTAACTACCCAAAAGAATCTGGATTGTGGTGAGGGAACAGAGAAAAAAGCTCATTTAGGACCTGCACTTACGAAGGGGGTAGGCAGCTGTATATCAGGGAGTATCCCTTCTGAGAATAAAAACAGGTGGAGCTTGTTAAGGTAATTACACAGGGCAAAGCATAATGTACTGGGAACTCCTCAGAAGAATCTGATATTTGGTGAGGGGAGAGAGATAAAAGCTCATTTAGGAACGATGCTCATTTGAACGACATGCTGCGTAGGTAGCTGTTTATCAGTAAATATCTCCACTGAGATTAAGAAAAGCAGTAGCTTAATAAATTAAGTACTTCCTGGTATGGTTACTGTACTGGTAACTCCCCAAAAGAATCTGGATTGTGGTGAGGGAACAGAGAAAAAAGCTCATTTAGGACCTGCACTTACGAAGGGGGTAGGCAGCTGTATATCAGGGAGTAAACCTTCTGAGAATAAAAACAGCTGGAGCTTGTTAAGGTAATTACACAGGGGAAAGGATAATGTACTGGGAACTCCTCAGAAGAATCTGATTTGTGGTGAGGGGAGAGAGATAAAAGCTCATTTAGGAACGAACGAACATGAACATGCTGCGTAGGTAGCTGTTTATCAGTAAATATCTCCACTGAGATTAAGAAAAGCAGTAGCTTAATAAATTAAGTACTTCCTGGTATGGTTACTGTACTGGTAACTCCCAAAAGAATCTGGATTGTGGTGAGGGAACAGAGAAAAAAGCTCATTTAGGACCTGCACTTACGAAGGGGGTAGGCAGCTGTATATCAGGGAGTATCCCTTCTGAGAATAAAAACAGGTGGAGCTTGTTAAGGTAATTACACAGGGCAAAGCATAATGTACTGGGAACTCCTCAGAAGAATCTGATATTTGGTGAGGGGAGAGAGATAAAAGCTCATTTAGGAACGACATGAACATGCTGCGTAGGTAGCTGTTTATCAGTAAATATCTCCACTGAGATTAAGAAAAGCAGTAGCTTAATAAATTAAGTACTTCCTGGTATGGTTACTGTACTGGTAACTCCCCAAAAGAATCTGGATTGTGGTGAGGGAACAGAGAAAAAAGCTCATTTAGGACCTGCACTTTACGAAGGGGTAGGCAGCTGTATATCAGGGAGTAAACCTTCTGAGAATAAAAACAGCTGGAGCTTGTTAAGGTAATTACACAGGGGAAAGGATAATGTACTGGGAACTCCTCAGAAGAATCTGATTCGTGGTGAGGGGTGAGAGATAAAAGCTCATTTAGGAACGACATGAACATGCTGTGTAGGTAGCTGTTTATCAGTAAATATCTCCACTGAGATTAAGAAAAGCAGTAGCTTAATAAATTAAGTACTTCCTGGTAGGGTTTCCGTACTTGTAACTCCCCAAAAGAATCTGGATTGTGGTGAGGGAACAGAGAAAAAAGCTCATTTAGGACCTGCACTTACGAAGGGGATAGGCAGCTGTATATCAGGGAGTAAACCTTCTGAGAATAAAAACAGCTGGAGCTTGTTAAGGTAATTACACAGGGGAAAGGATAATGTACTGGGAACTCCTCAGAAGAATCTGATTTGTTGTGAGGGGAGAGAGATAAAAGCTCATTTAGGAACGACATGAACATGCTGCGTAATTAGCTGTTTATCAGTAAATATCTCCACTGAGAATAAGAAAAGCAGTAGCTTAATAAATTAAGAACTTCCTGGTATGGTTACTGTACTGGTAACGCCCCAAATGAATCTGGATTGTGGTGAGGGAACAGAGAAAAAAGCTCATTTAGGACCTGCACTTACGAAGGGGGTAGGCAGCTGTATATCAGGGAGTAAACCTTGTGAGAATAAAAACAGCTGGAGCTTGTTAAGGTAATTACACAGGGGAAAGGATAATGTACTGGGAACTCCTCAGAAGAATCTGATTTGTGGTGAGGGGAGAGAGATGAAAGCTCATTTAGGAACGACATGAACATGCTGCGTAGGTAGCTGTTTATCAGTAAATATCTCCACTGAGATTAAGAAAAGCAGTAGCTTAATAAATTAAGTACTTCCTGGTGTGGTTACTGTACTGGTAACTCCCCAAAAGAATCTGGATTGTGGTGAGGGAACAGAGAAAAAAGCTCATTTCGGACCTGCACTTACGAAGGGGGTAGGCAGCTGTATATCAGGGAGTAAACCTTCTGAGAATAAAAACAGCTGGAGCTTGTTAAGGTAATTACAAAGGGGAAAGGATAATGTACTGGGAACTCCTCAGAAGAATCTGATTTGTGGTGAGGGGAGAGAGATAAAAGCTCATTAAGGAACGACATGAACATGCTGCGTATGTAGCTGTTTATCAGTAAATATCTCCACTCAGATTAAGAAAAGCAGTAGCTTAATAAATTAAGTACTTCCTGGTATTGCTACTGTACTGGTAACTCCCCAAAAGAATCTGGATTGTGGTGAGGGAACAGAGAAAAAAGCTCATTTAGGACCTGCATTTACGAAGGGGGTAGGAAGCTGTATATCAGGGAGTAAACCTTCTGAGAATAAAAACACCTGGAGCTTGTTAAGGTAATTACACAGGGGAAAGGATAATGTACTGGGAACTCCTCAGAAGAATCTGATTTGTGGTGAGGGGAGAGAGATAAAAGCTCATTTAGGAACGACATGCACATGCTGCGTATGTAGCTGTTTATCAGTAAATATCTCCACTGAGATTAAGAAAAGCAGTAGCTTAATAAATTAATTACTTCCTGGTATGGTTACTGTACTGGTAACTCCCCAAAAGAATCTGGATTGTGGTGAGGGAACAGAGAAAAACGCTCATTAATGACCTGCACTTACGTAGGGGGTAGGCAGCTTTATATCAGCGATTATCCTTTCTGAGAATAAAAACAGCTGGAGATTGTTAAGGTAATTACACAGGGCAAAGGATAATGTACTGGGAAGTCCTCAGAAGAATCTGATTTGTGGTGAGGAGAGAGAGATAAAAGCTCATTTAAGAACGACCTGAACATGCTGCATAGGTAGCTGTTCATCAGGAAATATCTCCACTGAGATTAAGAAAAGCAGTAGCTTACTAAATTAAGTACTTCCTGGTATGGTTACTGTACTGGTTACTCCCCAAAAGAACCTGGATTGTGGTGAGGGAAAAGAGAAAAAAGCTCATTTAGGACCTGCCCTTACGAAGGGGGTAGGCAGCTGTATATCAGGGAGTATCCCTTCTGAGAATAAAAACAGCTGGAGCTAGTTAAGGTAATTACACAGGGGAAAGGATCATGTACTGGGAACTCCTCAGAAGAATCTGATTTGTGGTGAGGGGAGAGAGTAAAAGCTCATTTAGGAACGACATGAACATTCTGAGTAGGTAGCTGTTTATCAGTAAATACCTCCACTGAGATTAAGAAAAGCAGTAGCTTACTAAATTAAGTACTTCCTGGTATGGTTACTGTACTGGTTACTCCCCAAAAGAACCTGGATTGTGGTGAGGGAAAAGAGAAAAAAGCTCATTTAGGACCTGCCCTTACGAAGGGGGTAGGCAGCTGTATATCAGGGAGTATCCCTTCTGAGAATAAAAACAGCTGGAGCTTGTTAAGGTAATTACACAGGGGAAAGGATAAAGTACTGGGAACTCCTCAGAAGAATCTGATTTGTGGTGAGGGGAGAGAGAAAAAGCTCATTTAAGAACGACATGAAAATGCTGCATAGGTAGCTGTTTATCAGTAAATATCTCCACTGAGATTGAGAAAAGCAGTAGCTTAATAAATAAGAACTTCCTGGTATGGTACTGTACTGGTACTCCCCAAAGAATCTGGATTGTGGTAAGGGACAGAGAAAAAAGCTCATTTGGACCTGCACTTACGAAGGGGGTAGGCAGCTGTATATCAGGGAGTATCCCTTCTGAGAATAAAAACAGGTGGAGCCCGTTAATGTAATTACACAGGGCAAAGCATAATGTACTGGGAACTCCTCAGAAGAATCTGATATTTGGTGAGGGGAGAGAGATAAAAGCTCATTTAGTAACGACCTGAGCATGCTGCGTAGGTAGCTGTTTATCAGTAAATATCTCCACTGAGATTAAGAAAAGCAGTAGCCTAGTAAATTAAGTACTTCCTGGTATGGTTACTGTACTGGTAACTCCCCAAAAGAATCTGGATTGTGGTGAGGGAACAGAGAAAAAAGCTCATTTAGGACCTGCACTTACGAAGGGGGTAGGCAGCTGTATATCAGGGAGTAAAACTTCTGAGAATAAAAACAGCTGGAGCTTGTTAAGGTAATTACACAGGGGAAAGGATAATGTACTGGGAACTCCTCAGAAGAATCTGATTTGTGGTGAGGGGAGAGAGATAAAAGCTCATTTAGGAACGACACGAATGCTCATAGGAACGACATGAACATGTTGCATAGTTCGCTGTTTATCAGTAAATATCTCCACTGAGATTAAGAAAAGCAGTAGCTTAATAAAGTAAGTACTTCCTGGTATGGTTACTGTACTGGTAACTACCAAAAGAATCTGGATTGTGGTGAGGGAACAGAGAAGAAAGCTCATTTAGGACCTGCACTTACGAAGGAGGTAGGCAGCTGTATATCAGGGAGAATCACCTCTGAGAATAAAAAGAGCTGGAGCTTGTTAAGGTAATTACACAGGGGAAAGGATAATGTACTGGGAACTCCTCAGAAGAATCTGATTTGTGGTGAGGGGAGAGAGGTAAAAGCTCATTTAGGAACGACATGAACATTCTGGGTAGGTAGCTGTTTATCAGTAAATATCTCCACTGAGATTAAGAAAAGCAGTAGCTTAATAAATTCAGTACTTCCTGGTATGGTTACTGTACTGGTAACTCCCCAAAAGAATCTGGATTGTGGTGAGGGAACAGAGAAAAAATCTCATTTAGGACCTGCACTTACGAAGGGGGTAGGCAGCTGTATATCAGGGAGTAAACCTTCTGAGAATAAAAACAGCTGGAGCTTGTTAAGGTAATTACACAGGGGAAAGGATAATGTACTGGGAACTCCTCAGAAGAATCTGATTTGTGGTGAGGGGAGAGAGATAAAAGCTCATTTAGGAACGACACGAATGCTCATTTAGGAACGACATGAACATGTTGCATAGGTAGCTGTTTATCAGTAATATCTCCACTGAGATTAAGAAAAGAAGTAGCTTAATAAAGTATGTACTTCCTGGTATTGTTTACTGTACTGGTAACTCCTCAAAAGAATCTGGATTGTGGTGAGGGGAACAGAGAAGAAAGCTCATTTAGGACCTGCACTTACGAAGGCGGTAGGCAGCTGTATATCAGGGAGTATCACTCTGAGAATAAAAACAGCTGGAGCTTGTTATGGTAATTACACAGGGGAAAGGATAATGTACTGGGAACACCTCAGAAGAATCTGATTTGTGGTGAGGGGAGAGAGATAAAAGCTCATTTAGGAACGACATGAACATGCTGCGTAGGTAGCTGTTTATCAGTAAATATCTCCACTGAGATTAAGAAAAGCAGTAGCTTAATAAATTAAGTACTTCCTGGTATGGTTACTGTACTGGTAACTACCCAAAAGAATCTGGATTGTGGTGAGGGAAGAGAGAAAAAAGCTCATTTAGGACCTGCACTTACGAAGGGGGTAGGCAGCTGTATATCAGGGAGTAAACCTTCTGAGAATAAAAACACCTGGAGCTTGTTAAGGTAATTACACAGGGGAAAGGATAATGTACTGGGAACTCCTCAGAAGAACTGATTTGTGGTGAGGGGAGAGAGATAAAAGCTCATTTAGGAACGACATGCACATGCTGCGTATGTAGCTGTTTATCAGTAAATATCTCCACTGAGATTAAGAAAAGCAGTAGCTTAATAAATTAATTACTTCCTGGTATGGATACTGTACTGGTAACTCCCCAAAACAATCTGGACTGTGGTGAGGGAACAGAGAAAAAAGCTCATTTAGGACCTCACTTACGAAGGGGGTAGGCAGCTGTATATCAGGGAGTAAACCTTCTGAGAATAAAAACAGCTGGAGCTTGTTAAGGTAATTAAACAGGGTAAAGGATAATGTACTGGGAACTCCTCAGAAGAATCTGATTTGTGGTGAGGGGAGAGAGATAAAAGCTCATTTAAGAACGACATGAACATGCTGCATACATAGCTGTTTATCAGTAAATATCTCCACTGAGATTAAGAAAAGCAGTAGCTTCATAAATAAAGTACTTCCTGATATGGATAGTATTGGTAACACCCCAAAAGAATCTGGATTGTGGTGAGGGAACAGAGAAAAAAAGCTCATTTAGGACCTGCACTTACGAAGGGGGTAGGCAGCTGTATATCTGGAGTATCCCTTCTGAGAATAAAAACAGGTGGAGCTTGTTAAGGTAATTACACAGGGCAAAGCATAATGTACTGGGAACTCCTCAGAAGAATCTGATATTTGGTGAGGGGGAGAGAGATAAAAGCTCATTTAGGAACGACCTGAGCATGCTGCGTAGGTAGCTGTTTATCAGTAAATATCTCCACTGAGATTAAGAAAAGCAGTAGCTTAATAAATTCAGTACTTCCTGGTATGGTTACTGTACTGGTAACTCCCCAAAAGAATCTGGATTGTGGTGAGGGAACAGAGAAAAAATCTCATTTAGGACCTGCACTTACGAAGGGGGTAGGCAGCTGTATATCAGGGAGTAAACCTTCTGAGAATAAAAACAGCTGGAGCTTGTTAAGGTAATTACACAGGGGAAAGGATAATGTACTGTGAACTCCTCAGAAGAATCTGATTTGTGGTGAGGGGGAGAGAGATAAAAGCTCATTTAGGAACGGACACGAATGCTCATTTAGGAACGACATGAACATGTTGCATAGGTAGCTGTTTATCAGTAAATATCTCCACTGAGATTAAGAAAAGAAGTAGCTTAATAAAGTAAGTACTTCCTGGTATTGTTACTGTACTGGTAACTCCTCAAAAGAAATCTGGATTGTGGTGAGGGAACAGAGAAGAAAGCTCATTTAGGACCTGCACTTACGAAGGCGGGTAGGCAGCTGTATATCAGGGAGTATCACCTCTGAGATAAAAACAGCTGGAGCTTGTTAAGGTAATTACACAGGGGAAAGGATAATGTACTGGGAACACCTCAGAAGAATCTGATTTGTGGTGAGGGGAGAGAGATAAAAGCTCATTTAGGAACGACATGAACATGCTGCGTAGGTAGCTGTTTATCAGTAAATATCTCCACTGAGATTAAGAAAAGCAGTAGCTTAATAATTAAGTACTTCCTGGTATGGTTTCTGTACTGGTAACTCCCCAAAAGAATCTGGATTGTGGTGAGGGAACAGAGAAAAAAGCCCATTTAGGACCTGCACTTACGAAGGGGATAGGCAGCTGTATATCAGGGAGTAAACCTTCTGAGAATAAATACACCTGGAGCTTGTTAAGGTAATTACACAGGGGAAAGGATAATGTACTGGGAACTCCTCAGAAGAATCTGATTTGTGGTGAGGGGAGAGAGATAAAAGCTCATTTATGAACGACATGAACATGCTGCGTAGGTAGCTGTTTATCAGTAAATATCTCCACTGAGATTAAGAAAAGCAGTAGCTTAATAAATTAAGTACTTCCTGGTATGGTTACTGTACTGGTAACTACCCAAAAGAATCTGGATTGTGGTGAGGGAAGAGAGAAAAAAGCTCATTTAGGACCTGCACTTACGAAGGGGGTAGGCAGCTGTATATCAGGGAGTATCCCTTCTGAGAATAAAAACAGGTGGAGCTTGTTAAGGTAATTACACAGGGCAAAGCATAATGTACTGGGAACTCCTCAGAAGAATCTGATATTTGGTGAGGGGAGAGAGATAAAAGCTCATTTAGGAACGACACGAATGCTCATTTAGGAACGACAGGAACATGTTGCATAGGTAGCTGTTTATCAGTAAATATCTCCACTGAGATTAAGAAAAGCAGTAGCTTAATAAAGTAAGTACTTCCTGGTATGGTTCCTGTACTGGTAACTCCCCAAAAGAATCTGGATTGTGGTGAGGGAACAGAGAAGAAAGCTCATTTAGGACCTGCACTTACGAAGGGGGTAGGCAGCTGTATATCAGGGAGTATCACCTCTGAGAATAAAAACAGCAGGAGCTTGTTAAGGTAATTACACAGGGGAAAGGATAATGTACTGGGAACCCGTCTGAAGAATCTGATTTGTGGTGAGGGGAGAGAGATAAAAGCTCATTTAGGAACGACATGAACATGCTGCGTAGGTTGCTGTTTATCAGTAAATATCTCCACTGAGATTAAGAAAAGCAGTAGCTTAATAAATTAAGTACTTCCTGGTATGGTTACTGTACTGGTAACTCCCCAAAAGAATCTGGATTGTGGTGAGGGAACAGAGAAAAAAGCTCATTTAGGACCTGCACTTATGAAGGGGGGTAGGCAGCTGTATATCAGGGAGTATCCCTTCTGAGAATAAAAACAGGTGGAGCTTGTTAAGGTAATAACACAGGGCAAAGCATAATGTACTGGGAACTCCTGAGAAGAATCTGATATTTGGTGAGGGGGAGAGAGATAAAAGCTCATTTAGTAACGACACGAATGCTCATTTAGGAACGGTATGAACATGTTGCATAGGTAGCTGTTTATCAGTAAATATCTCCCACTGAGATTAAGAAAAGCAGTAGCTTAATAAAGTAAGTACTTCCTGGTATGGTTACTGTACTGGTAACTCCCCAAAAGAATCTGGATTGTGGTGAGGGAACAGAGAAGAAAGCTCATTTAGGACCTGCACTTACGAAGGGGGTAGGCAGCTGTATATCAGGGAGTATCACCTCTGAGAATAAAAACAGCTGGAGCTTGTTAAGGTAATTACACAGGGGGAAAGGATAATGTACTGGGAACTCCTCAGAAGAATCTGATTTGTGGTGAGGGGGAGAGAGATAAAAGCTCATTTAGGAACGACATGAAACATGCTGCGTAGGTTGCTGTTTATCAGTAAATATCTCCACTGAGATTAAGAAAAGCAGTAGCTTAATAAATTAAATACTTCCTGGTATGGTTACTGTACTGGTAACTCCCCAAAAGAATCTGGATTGTGGTGAGGGAACAGAGAAAAAAGTTCATTTAGGACCTGCACTTTCGAAGGTGGTAGGCAGCAGTATATCAGGGAGTAAACCTTCTGAGAATAAAAACAGCTGGAGCTTGTTAAGGTAATTACACAGGGGAAAGGATAATGTACTGGGAACTCCTCAGAAGAATCTGATTCGTGGTGAGGGGTGAGAGATAAAAGCTCATTTAGGAACGACATGAACATGCTGTGTAGGTAGCTGTTTATCAGTAAATATCTCCACTGAGATTAAGAAAAGCAGTAGCTTAATAAATTAAGTACTTCCTGGTAGGGTTTCCGTACTTGTAACTCCCCAAAAGAATCTGGATTGTGGTGAGGGAACAGAGAAAAAAGCTCATTTAGGACCTGCACTTACGAAGGGGATAAGCAGCTGTATATCAGGGAGTAAACCTTCTGAGAATAAAAACAGCTGGAGCTTGTTAAGGTAATTACACAGGGGAAAGGATAATGTACTGGGAACTCCTCAGAAGAATCTGATTTGTTGTGAGGGGAGAGAGATAAAAGCTCATTTAGGAACGACATGAACATGCTGCGTAGGTAGCTGTTTATCAGTAAATATCTCCACTGAGAATAAGAAAAGCAGTAGCTTAATAAATTAAGAAGTTCCTGGTATGGTTACTGTACTGGTAACGCCCCAAATGAATCTGGATTGTGGTGAGGGAACAGAGAAAAAAGCTCATTTAGGACCTGCACTTACGAAGGGGGTAGGCAGCTGTATATCAGGGAGTAAACCTTGTGAGAATAAAAACAGCTGGAGCTTGTTAAGGTAATTACACAGGGGAAGGATAATGTGCTGGGAACTCCTCAGAAGAATCTGATTTGTGGTGAGGGGAGAGAGATGAAAGCTCATTTAGGAACGACATGAACATGCTGCGTAGGTAGCTGTTTATCAGTAAATATCTCCACTGACATTAAGAAAAGCAGTAGCTTAATAAATTAAGTACTTCCTGTGTGGTTACTGTACTGGTAACTCCCCAAAAGAATCTGGATTGTGGTGAGGGAACAGAGAAAAAAGCTCATTTCGGACCTGCACTTACGAATGGGGGTAGGCAGCTGTATATCAGGGAGTAAACCTTCTGAGAATAAAAACAGCTGGAGCTTGTTAAGGTAATTACAAAGGGGAAAGGATAATGTACTGGGAACTCCTCAGAAGAATCTGATTTGTGGTGAGGGGAGAGAGATAAAAGCTCATTAAGGAACGACATGAACATGCTGCGTATGTAGCTGTTTATCAGTAAATATCTCCACTCAGATTAAGAAAAGCAGTAGCTTAATAAATTAAGTACTTCCTGGTATTGCTACTGTACTGGTAACTCCCAAAA